>NW_028119194.1:0-23357 GCF_965119305.1 Pelophylax lessonae | reverse complement strand
CATTGATCCTCCACGAGGTGAGATCTTCCATGGAGCCCCAGACTGAGGAGACTGACAGTTATTTTCTGTTTCTTCCAACCAACTGTTGTCACCTCTCACCAAGCTGCTTGGCGATGGTCTTGTAGCCATTCCAGCCTTGTGTAGGTCTCCAATCTTCTCCCTGACCTCCTTGGACAGCTCTTTGGTCTTGGCCATGGTGGAGAGATTGGAATCTGATTGGTTGATTCTGTGGACAGGTGTCTTCTATACAGGTAACAAGCTGAGATTAGGAGCACTCCCTATAAGAGAATCCTCCTAATCTCAGCTCATTACCTGTATAGAAGACACCTGGGAGCCAGAAATCTGCTGATTGGTCGGGGATCAAATACTTATTTCACTCATTAATAATAATAATCAATTTATAACTTTATGAAATGCGTTTTTCTGGATATTTTTGTTGTTATTCTGTCTCTCACTGGTAAAATAAACCGACCAATAAAATTATAGACTGATCATTTCTTTGTCAATGGGCTAACATACAAAATCAGGAGGGGGTCACTTACTTTTCCCCTCACTGTAACTGGCCAAATCTGCATAGGTGTCCCGGTCCCCCGATGATAGCGAATCACAGCCGCTGGAGGGGCTCACAAGGCTGGAGGAGATGTAGAGGCGGTCGGCCCCCAAGCTGACTTCACTTCCGCCGTCTGCCTGCAGGGGTCCCGGGACTTCTCCTCCAGCGGCAGACCGGGACACCTATGCAGATTTGGTCAGATATGTACTGCGAGTTCTAACACTTTAAATGAACTGCCCACTAGATGGCGCTTTTCCCCTTCTATACACCCAGAGGGGGAAATCGCACGCCATTCTTTGCAGTGTGATTTGCACCAATTTTATTTATTTATTTTTTTATTGACGCAAATAGACTCAGACCTGCCAATTAGGCTCCGTTCACATGTAGGCGTTTTGGGGCGTTTTTGGGGAGTTTTTCTGCTCTAGGATCAGCTCTCAAAACACCCAACAAGACAAATCCTATTCATTTCAATGGCCCCTGTTCACATCTGAGCGTTTTGACGCTGTGAGCAAAACGCCCAATGCTCAAAAAAGTACATGAGCTTCTTTTTGGGTAGATTACAGGCGTTTTCCATTGGTCTCTATTCAATCTAAAAACGCCTGCACCAAAAACGCCTGTAAAAACGCTGTAAATCGCGGTAAAAACGCGCGAAAACGCTACGCTCAGGTGTGAATGTAGCCTAAAAGAACGGTGTCAGTGCAATATTAGGTCTGGGTAATACTACAACCACAGAGGAGGATGGGAGTCGCTGAGTGTTGGCTGTTGTCTCATAAGGCGCCACCCGCAGGCTGTAATAGGGCAGTGCACTGCCAAGTGTCGGTACAATGTGGTTTGCTTGTGGCCGCCATCTCTTGGTATCTCTGGTGACTCCGGGTGTCGTTTTTCAGGTGTACTCCGGCACGCGGCCCCTTCGTATCGGGTACTACGAGGATGACGGCAGCACCATGGCGACTCCTTCCATGAGACGGGCCGTGCTGCAGACAAAGGAGCTCCTGGAGGGAGCCGGACATCAGGTGAGTCCAACCACGGGTAACTCTGCCTCCCACCCAGATCAAGCTGGAGGGGCTGGTGGGCGAAGATGGGGTGGAGCCAGGGCCAAGGCAAAGATGCCAACTGCCCCCTCCCCCCATGATGTGCAAGCTTTGGTGATCCTACACCCAGCAGTCACTCATTTTGTCAAAATCGCCGCCTGTCACTTCTCCTGTCCGAGAATCTGTCTCTCCGAAGGAAGGCGCCCGCATCCCTTTACTAAACCATTGCGCCCAGGGAAGCCGCCCCCTCCTGCCCACCCCTTGTCCCAGCCCTGGGGGGGGGGGGGGCACTTTGGGGCGTTCTGTCTCCAGTAGCAGAAAGTGATAAAATCCATAATATGAACTTTTCTTCTACTCCTCCCCCTCCAATACTGGCCATACAGGTGATGTGTACCGGGAACTGCTCTTACTGAGAGTGTGATCCCCGTCTCACCACCTCCATGACATCATTTCCATTGATGGAGCGCCATGACTCCCCTATGGGAGAGGTATGATGTCATGTCCTATTCTCAGTGTCTGGAGGGGGTGGGGTGTGCTATGGGGGAGGAGCCGCTATGGGAGAGGTATGATGTCATGTCCTTTGCTCAGTGTCTGGAGGGTGCGGGGTGTGCTATGGGGGAGGAGCCTCTTTTAGAGAGGTATGATGTCATGTCCTTTGCTCAGTGTCTGGAGGGTGCGGGGTGTGCTATGGGGGAGGAGCCTCTTTTAGAGAGGTATGATGTCATGTCCTGTGCTCAGTGTCTGGAGGGTGCGGGGTGTGCTATGGGGGAGGAGCCTCTATGGGAGAGGTATGATGTCATGTCCTGTGCTCAGTGTCTGGAGGGTGCGGGGTGTGCTATGGGGGAGGAGCCTCTATGGGAGAGGTATGATGTCATGTCCTGTGCTCAGTGTCTGGAGGGTGCGGGGTGTGTTATGGGGGAGGAGCCCCTATGGGAGAGGTATGATGTCATGTCCTGTGCTCAGTATCTGGAGGGGGCGCTATTCCCCACCAAGGACCCCACTGGTACTCCTTTTCGGATTATAGATAAATATGTGCCCCCATGGAGGGGGGTCCTACAGTTAGAGGAGTTTCACGTCTAGAAACGTATTGGATTTGTGAACTGAGATTATATTGGCCATATGGAACATCAAATGGGACGTCAATGCCTTTATCAATAAATCATAAATGTCAATATTAGCAGATTATAGATTATTCATGTTTCTCTTTAATTTAAAAAAAATAAAATGTATTTCTTATATCTGACACAAGTTTTATCTGGAGAATGATTTATTTATATGGAGTTGGTTTTATACTTCGATAAGTTTAAGGGGATTGTATTTCATGTATGGAGGAGGAATGAAGTGTTTGTGTCTTGTTGGCCACAAGTTTTCAGAATGACCCGGAGTTCCCCTATAAGTATAGAAATTATATTTATTTCACTTCTATCTTTTCATGTGTTGGCCACAAGTTTTCAGAATGACCCGGAGTTCCCCTATAAGTATAGAAATTATATTTATTTCACTTCTATCTTTTCATGTGACAACACTGAAGAAATGACACTTTGCTACAATGTAAAGTAGTGAGTGTACAGCTTGTATAACAGTGTAAATTTACTGTCCCCTCAAAATAACTCAACACACAGCCATTAATGTCTAAACCGCTGGCAACAAAAGTCAGTACACCCCTAAGTGACAATGTCCAAATTGGGCCCAATCAGCCATTTTCCCTCCCCGGTGTCATGTGACTCGTTAGTGTTACAACGTCTCAGATGTGAATGGGGAGCAGGTGTGTTACATTTGGTGTTATCGCTCTCACTCTCTCATACTGGTCACTGGAAGTTCAACATGGCACCTCATGGCAAAGAACTCTCTGAGGATCTGAAAAAAAGAATTGTTGCTCTACATAAAGATGGCCTAGGCTATAAGAAGATTGCCAAGACCCTGAAACTGAGCTGCAGCACGGTGGCCAAGACCATACAGCGGTATAACAGGACAGGTTCCACTCAGAACAGGCCTCACCATGGTCCACCAAAGAAGTTGAGTGCACGTGAAAGATGATGCACAAGAAAGCCCACAAACAGTTTGCTGAAGACAAGCAGACTAAGGACATGGATTACTGGAACCATCTCCTGTGGTCTGATGAGACCAAGATAAACTTATTTGGTGTCAGATGGTGTCAGGCGTGTGTGGGGGCAACCAGGTGAGGAGTACAAAGACAAGTGTGTCTTCCTACAGTCAGGCATGGTGGTGGGAGTGTCATGGTCTGGGGCTGCATGAGTGCTGCCGGCACTGGGGAGCTACAGATCATTGAGGGAACCATGAATGCCAACATGTACTGTGACATACTGAAGCAGAGCATGATCCCCTCCCTTCAGAGACTGGGCCGCAGGGCAGTATTCCAACATAACGACCCCAAACACCTCCAAGATGACCACTGCCTTGATAAAGAAGCTGAGGGTAAAGGTGATGGACTGGCCAAGCGTGTCTCCAGACCTAAACCCTATTGAGCATCTGTGGGGCATCCTCAAACAGAAGGGGGAGGAGCCCAAGGTCTCTAACATCCACCAGCTCTGTGATGTCATCATGGAGGAGGGGAAGAGAACTCCAGTGACAACCTGTGAAGCTCTGGTGAACTCCATGCCCAAGAGGGTTAAGGCAGTCCTGGAAAATAATGGCGGCCACACAAAATATTCACACTTTGGGCCCAATTTGGAGATTGTCACTTAAAAGTGTAATTTCTTCAGTGTTGTCACCTGAAAAGATAGAATGGGAGGGGTGTACTTACTTTTGTCAGATACTGTAAATCACTGGGCGGCCCATACACCAGTCAAGAAAAAAGAGCCCCATGCTCTCATAGTGTAAATTCTTCCAAAGTGAGTTTATTAACACGGTTAGAAAACACTTACAATGGTGTTGGAGAAATTCGGCATCCAACAGCCTATAACTCCCACAGTTCTGTTCGCAGCTGCGTATGCGTGGTGACGTCACAACTTCTGGCTCCACCCTATGCATTTTGTCACTGATGACATCATGAGGGGTGTGGATTTTTATCTGTTCTCTGAGGATGGAAGTCTTTGTTCTTCTGGGAAAAGTCTCTCCAGTTTTGGTGCTCACCTTTTTTCTTTGGATTGGACCTTCCTCAGCCTTGGAGGATTCCAAAAGTCTTGACTTTGGGGGGGTGGCTGGAATGGGACCTTTGGGGTTCTTCAAGTGGCTCCTGAACTTTGGGCGGCTCCCAGTCCTCTTAGTGAGGCCCATTTAGTGTGCCCCCCCCCCCCCGTTGTCCTGACTGAAGAAAATGGGATTGCTGTGAATTCCGTTTCTCAGAGACCATTGAGGGACCCAGGAAATGCTATTAGTACTGCTTTACCAGAAAACCGGGGCATGCTGGGAGTAGGAGGGGCTATCCTGGGCCGGGTTATGATTTTTCTGTTTGCCAGTATCCAGTCCTCCTGTAGGTGGCAGTATAACCTGATTGTATCTGAATTGCTGTGTCCCTGCATGGACTGGGAAATAGATAGTATGTGACACTCGTGTATGACGTCTGAGAGCCGACCGAATTGTCCTCACTACAGACGGTTTCCTGGCCACATTCTAAGAAATGAATGAGCCCGCGGTTTTGTTAGGGGCGGAGTCTAGTGTTTGCGCTCTCCAGGTGGCGATAACGTTGCTGATGTTTTCTTTCAGCTGGTTCCGTTCTCCCCTCCCTCCCTGGAAAGAGCCATGTATGAGCTGGTGGTGAAGGGGATACTGGCAGACGGAGGAACCACCTTCCTGGAGAACTTGTATGTATAACAGATATATCCTTCCCGGACTACAGTGACATCATCAATGTGTGTGTGACATCATCAGTGTGTGTGTGTGTGACATCATCAGTGTGTGTGTGTGACATCATCAGTGTGTGACATCATCAGTGTGTGTGTGTGACATCATCAGTGTGTGACATCATCAGTGTGTGTGTGACATCATCAGTGTGTGTGTGTGTGTGACATCATCAGTGTGTGTGTGACATCATCAGTGTGTGTGTGACATCATCAGTGTGTGTGTGTGACATCATCAGTGTGTGTGTGTGACATCATCAGTGTGTGTGTGTGTGACATCATCAGTGTGTGTGACATCATCAGTGTGTGTGTGTGTGTGTGTGTGACATCATCAGTGTGTGTGTGTGACATCATCAGTGTGTGTGTGTGACATCATCAGTGTGTGTGTGTGTGTGTGACATCATCAGTGTGTGTGTGTGTGTGACATCATCAGTGTGTGTGTGTGTGTGACATCATCAGTGTGTGTGTGTGTGTGACATCATCAGTGTGTGTGTGACATCAGTGTGTGTGTGATAGGGCTGCAACTAACGATTAATTTGTCTGTCGACTAATCTATCGATTATTTTTACGATTAGTCGACTAATCTAACGATTATTTTTATTTTATTTTTTTTTTTTGCTTAATTGAGTGTTTTTTTGATTAGCTAATATCCTGTAATTAATACAGACCCCTCAGTAAGCCCCCTCCCAGTACAGACCCCACAGTAAGCCCTCCCACCTAGTACAGACCACTTAGTAAGCCCCCCTCCCTGCAGCCAGTCAGTAGGAAAGACCCTATATGTCTCGTATGTAGGACTGTGCCTACCCATCATGTCCCAGGAGCTGTGGGCACCCACCCATGTCCCAGGAGCTGTGGGCACCCGCTCATCCATGTCCCAGGAGCTGTGCCTACCCACCCATGTCCCAGGAGCTGTGCCGACATGCCGAGCTCGGTCCCCTCAGACTCAGCCAGGACACTCGGAGCGCCGTCCTCCACATCCTGTGCGGGGCTAAGCATGGCAGTGTGGACAGAGCCTGGGAAAGGGGATTTCACCCGGCCGGCAATGCTTCAAGCGGCGCTGCGGCCGGCCAGGGTGCGTGTGACGTCATGTGTTGACGTGTCGACGCCTTTCACGCACGTCAACGATTTTTTGTAGTCGACGAGTCGTGGCAGCCCTAGTGTGTGACATCATCAGTGTGTGTGTGTGTGTGTGTGTGACATCATCAGTGTGTGTGTGACATCATCAGTGTGTGTGTGTGACATCATCAGTGTGTGTGTGTGACATCATCAGTGTGTGTGTGACATCATCTGTGTGTGTGACATCATCTGTGTGTGTGTGTGTGTGTGTGTGTGACATCATCAGTGTGTGTGTGTGACATCATCAGTGTGTGTGTGACATCATCAGTGTGTGTGTGTGACATCATCAGTGTGTGTGTGTGACATCATCAGTGTGTGTGTGACATCATCAGTGTGTGTGTGTGTGTGTGTGTGACATCATCAGTGTGTGTGTGTGTGTGTGTGTGACATCAACAGTGTGTGTGTGTGTGACATCAACAGTGTGTGTGTGTGACATCATCTGTGTGTGTGTGTGACATCATCTGTGTGTGACATCATCAGTGTGTGTGTGACATCATCATCGTGTGTGACATCATCATTGTGTGTGTGTGTGTGTGACATCATAAGTGTGTGTGACATCATCATCATTGTGTGTGACATCATCATCATTGTGTGTGACATCATCAGTGTGTGTGTGACATCATCATTGTGTGTGTGACATCATCAGTGTGTGTGTGTGTGTGTGTGTGACATCATCAGTGTGTGTGTGTGTGTGTGTGTGTGTGTGACATCAACAGTGTGTGTGTGTGTGTGACATCATCAGTGTGTGTGTGTGTGACATCATCTGTGTGTGTGTGTGACATCATCTGTGTGTGTGTGTGACATCATCTGTGTGTGACATCATCAGTGTGTGTGTGACATCATCATCGTGTGTGACATCATCATTGTGTGTGTGTGTGTGTGTGTGACATCATAAGTGTGTGTGACATCATCATCATTGTGTGTGACATCATCATCATTGTGTGTGACATCATCAGTGTGTGTGTGACATCATCATTGTGTGTGTGACATCATCAGTGTGTGTGTGTGTGTGTGTGACATCATCATTGTGTGTGTGACATCATCAGTGTGTGTGTGTGTGTGTGACATCATCATTGTGGGTGACATCCTCCTCCTCCTCTTCTCCTCAGTAAAGGAGATCTGGTTGACCCCAATCTGAAGACTCAGGTTACAGTCTATGCAATCCCGTCTTGGCTGAAGAGCGTTCTCTCTATTCTCGTCAGGCCATTGGTGAGTCTATGGGTGGTATACGGTATACGGTGTGTTGTGGAATATTGCCGACCAATCATCTCTCTGATCTCCGTCTCTCTAGTTTCCTCGACTGGCAAATACCCTGCAGAGCCTACGAGGTGTCAGGTCAGTTCTCTACGGGGGAATATTGGGGTACAGGGGGTGTACTGATCACTGATAATGGGGTACAGAGGGGTACTGATCACTGATAATGGGGTACAGAGGGGTACTGATCTCTGATAATGGAGTCCGACAGTATACAGCCCCCCTGCACAATAGTAATATAAAGTACCTGATGGTGCCGGTAATGCAGTAAAAAGTTCCATATAATAATAATATACAGTGGGTACGGAAAGTATTCAGACCCCCTTAAATTTTTCACTCTTTGTTATATTGCAGCCATTCTTCTTCCTCATGAATGTACACATAGCACCCCATACTGACAGAAAAACACAGAATTGTTGACATTGTTGCAGAAAAACTGAAATATCACATGGTCCTAAGTATTCAGACCCTTTGCTGTGACACTCATATATTTAACTCAGGTGCTTTCCATTTCTTCTGATCATCCTTGAGATGGTTCTACACCTTTATTTGAGTCCAGCTGTGTTTGATTATAATGATTGGACTTGATTAGGAAAGCCACACACCTGTCTATATAAGACCTTCCAGATCACAATGCATGTCAGAGCAAATGAGAATCATGAGGTCAAAGGAACTGCCTGAAGAGCTCAGAGACAGAATTGTGGCAAGGCACAGATCTGGCCAAGGTTACAAAAAGATTTCTGCTGCACTTAAGGTTCCTAAGAGCACAGTGGCCTCCATAATCCTCAAATCGTTTGGGACGACCAGAACCCTTCCTAGAGCTGGCCGTCCGGCCAAACTGAGCTATCAGGGGAGAAGAGCCTTGGTGAGAGAGGTAAAGAAGAACCCAAAGATCACTGTGGCTGAGCTCCAGAGATGCAGTCAGGAGATGGGAGAAAGTTGTAGAAAGTCAACCATCACTGCAGCCCTCCACCAGTCGGGGCTTTATGGCAGAGTGGCCCGACGGAAGCCTCTCCTCAGTGTAAGACACATGAAAGCCCGCATGGAGTTTGCTAAAAAAACACCTGAAGGACTCCAAGATGGTGAGAAATAAGATTCTCTGGTCTGATGAGACCAAAATAGAACTTTTTGGCCTTAATTCTAAGCGGTATGTGTGGAGAAAACCAGGCACTGCTCATCACCTGTCCAATACAGTCCCAACAGTGAAGCATGGTGGTGGCAGCATCATGCTGTGGGGGTGTTTTTCAGCTGCAGGGACAGGACGACTGGTTGCAATCGAGGGAAAGATGAATGCGGCCAAGTACAGGGATATCCTGGACAAAAACCTTCTCCAGAGTGCTCTGGACCTCAGACTGGGCCGAAGGTTTACCTTCCAACAAGACAATGACCCTAAGCACACAGCTAAAATAACGAAGGAGTGGCTTCACAACAACTCCGTGACTGTTCTTGAATGGCCCAGCCAGAGCCCTGACTTAAACCCAATTGAGCATCTCTGGAGAGACCTAAAAATGGCTGTCCACCAACGTTTACCATCCAACCTGACAGAACTGGAGAGGATCTGCAAGGAGGAATGGCAGAGGATCCCCAAATCCAGGTGTGAAAGACTTGTTGCATCTTTCCCAAAAAGACTCCTGGCTGTATTAGATCAAAAGGGGGCTTCTACTAAATACTGAGCAAAGGGTCTGAATACTTAGGACCATGTGATATTTCAGTTTTTCTTTTTTAATAAATCTGCAACAATGTCAACAATTCTGTGTTTTTCTGTCAGTATGGGGTGCTATGTGTACATTCATGAGGAAGAAGAATGGCTGCAATATAACAAAGAGTGAAAAATTTAAGGGGGTCTGAATACTTTCCGTACCCACTGTATAATAATACATAATGATACATACAAAGAGAAAATTAAATATAAAGCAAATATTCAACAATGGTGAACCCCCCATCCCCCATGGCAAATTCAACCTCCAATAAAGGTGCAAATTACTATAATAATCCCATAATTCTCAGTGACCAATGTAATATAATGAATAGAAGAGTGATGCTGGCGCCCTCTAGTGATAAAACTGATAAATGGAAATGCTCCTCTATAAATCCAATCACGGCGATCAATGTCCTGCGAATCCTCATTCTTGTGTCACACCACCAGCCAATCAATGCGCTCACCTATAAAAGGTCTAAACACGCCTTCTCCTGAAGGGTAGCAATCCAATGGCGAGCAGCTTCTAGGGGGTCTCCTCTCCCAGGGAGAGTTGCTGTTGGTTGGGTGTGCAGTGATCTTGGTGCAGGAAGTTCTCAAAGGGTTAAAAAAGCCAACATAATGCTGAACTGCATAAAACTGGGGTTCTATTTATAGACATTAAAGTCACACTCACATTTATTAGTGCACACACTCTGTGAGGAAGTCACGTGACGAGTGACGAAACGCGTCAGACCAGCTTTGTGACGTCATCATGCTGAAGTAGGAAGTACATCCCCCCTCCCCCTGAGCTGAGCCATTGCTGCTATTTAAATGACCATTAAGGGGACCATCCATCCCCCTAAAGTGTCAGCTCTTTACCCGAGTGACTTCCTGTGTCCTTCATTGGAGGAGGAAGAGGATGGGATTCTTGGAATCCATTGAGGGGCGTGGCTCCCCACCTTCGTGTTATTGGTCCTAGTACTGAGGCATGCTGGGAGTAGGAGGGGTTATCCTGGGTTGGCTCCTGTAGGGGGCAGTATAACCCAAAAGTGAAAGTCCCTCTATGGTGCTTCAAGTGTATGTTGGGTGAGGTGGGGTATAAGGGGGATCTCACATCTTTTAGTGTACTGTATACAGTAATGTGGGGGAGGGGGAGATTTCTGGGGGAAAACTGACAGTTGATGTTTCCCCCCTGCAGTTCTGTGAAGGACCTCTGGAAGCAGCACCAAGCGGTGGAGGTAAGTCGTCTTATATTCCCATCATATGTTCCATAGAGACCAGCCACCCCCGCCCCACAGACTCCATTATAATACATCCACCCTCCCCCACCCAGCATGGGGCAACTCTGTGTGTCTGTATATACCCCTACAGTCACTGCGAGGAGCTCCGCTATACAGTGTAATGAGGGGGGAAGAGTCACATGGCCACCAAGCCCCTCCCCCTACAGTTACTGTGAGGAGCTCCGCTATACAGTGTAATGAGGGGGGAAGAGTCACATGGCCACCAAGCCCCTCCCCCTACAGTCACTGCGAGGAGCTCCGCTATACAGTGTAATGAGAGGGAGGAGTCACTTGGCCACCAAGCCCCTCCCCCTACAGTTACTGTGAGGAGCTCCGCTATACAGTGTAATGAGGGGGGAAGAGTCACATGGCCACCAAGCCCCTCCCCCTACAGTTACTGTGAGGAGCTCCGCTATACAGTGTAACGAGGGGGAGGAGTCACGCAGGTCACATGATCACAGTGGCTGTGGGGTGATGGTTTCTGGTATATTTTGGGATGTGTCATGACAGGGCCTCCTGCTGTGTTATTGGAATTATGGGATACAATGGGGAAATAATGATTGGCTCCCTGCAGATTACCAAGAAATGGGGGGTGTATAATTTTATCATCGGTGTATTTTATATGATAGAGACAGAATATCAACCAAAAATCCAGAAAAATCACATGATACAAATGTTATAAATGGAGTTGCAGTTCAGTGAGTAAAATAAGTATTTGATCCTCTTAGTAGTTCCCCATGACCTTAATGTGCTTCTTCTTGAGCCACTCTTTTGTTGCCTTGGCTGTATGTTTTGGGTCATTGTCCTACTGGAAGACCCATCCATGACCCATCTGGTGACTGTAGGGAGGGTGACTGTAGAGACAGTGACTGTAGGGACGGTGACTGTAGGGAAGGTGACTGTAGGGACGGTGACTGTAGGGACGGTGACTGTAGGGGCGGTGACTGTAGGGACGGTGACTGTAGGGAAGGTGACTGTAGGGACGGTGACTGTAGGGGCGGTGACTGTAGGGGCGGTGAGTGTAGGGGCGGTGAGTGTAGGGGCGGTGACTGTAGGGGCGGTGACTGTAGGGGCGGTGACTGTAGGGACGGTGACTGTAGGGAAGGTGACTGTAGAAATGGTGACTGTAGGGAGGGTGACTGTAGGGGCGGTGACTGTAGGGGCGGTGACTGTAGGGGCGGTGACTGTAGGGGCGGTGACTGTAGGGATGGTGACTGTAGAAATGGTGACTGTAGGGGCGGTGACTGTAGGGAGGGTGACTGTAGGGGCGGTGACTGTAGGGGCGGTGACTGTAGGGGCGGTGACTGTAGGGACGGTGACTGTAGGGACGGTGACTGTAGGGAAGGTGACTGTAGGGACGGTGACTGTAGGGAAGGTGAATGTAGGGAAGGTGAGTGTAGGGGAAGGTGAGTGTAGGGAAGGTGACTGTAGGGAAGGTGACTGTAGGGAAGGTGACTGTAGGGAAGGTGACTGTAGGGGAAGGTGACTGTAGGGATGGTGACTGTAGGGAAGGTGACTGTAGGGACGGTGAGTGTAGGGAAGGTGACTGTTGGGACGGTGACTGTAGAGATGGTGACTGTAGGGACGGTGACTGTAGGGAAGGTGACTGTAGGGAAGGTGACTGTAGGGAAGGTGACTGTAGGGACGGTGACTGTAGGGAAGGTGACTGTAGGGGCGGTGAGTGTAGGGGAAGGTGAGTGTAGGGGAAGGTGAGTGTAGGGGAAGGTGAGTGTAGGGGAAGGTGAGTGTAGGGGAAGGTGACTGTAGGGAAGGTGACTGTAGGGAAGGTGACTGTAGGGATGGTGACTGTAGGGAAGGTGACTGTAGGGGAAGGTGACTGTAGGGGAAGGTGACTGTAGGGAAGGTGACTGTAGGGAAGGTGACTGTAGGGAAGGTGACTGTAGGGATGGTGACTGTAGGGATGGTGACTGTAGGGAAGGTGACTGTAGGGACGGTGAGTGTAGGGGCGGTGACTGTAGGGGCGGTGACTGTAGGGGCGGTGACTGTAGGGACGGTGACTGTAGGGGCGGTGACTGTAGGGGCGGTGAGTGTAGGGGCGGTGAGTGTAGGGGAAGGTGAGTGTAGGGATGGTGACTGTAGAGATGGTGACTGTAGGGACGGTGAGTGTAGGGACGGTGAGTGTAGGGGCGGTGAGTGTAGGGGCGGTGAGTGTAGGGGCGGTGACTGTAGGGACGGTGACTGTAGGGAAGGTGACTTTAGGGAAGGTGACTTTAGGGACGGTGACTGTAGGGAAGGTGACTGTAGAAATGGTGACTGTAGGGAGGGTGACTGTAGGGGCGGTGACTGTAGGGGCGGTGACTGTAGGGGCGGTGACTGTAGGGGCGGTGACTGTAGGGATGGTGACTGTAGGGAAGGTGACTGTTGGGACGGGGACTGTAGAGATGGTGACTGTAGGGACGGTGACTGTAGGGAAGGTGACTGTAGGGAAGGTGACTGTAGGGAAGGTGACTGTAGGGAAGGTGACTGTAGGGACGGTGACTGTAGGGAAGGTGACTGTAGGGAGGGTGACTGTAGGGGCGGTGACTGTAGGGGCGGTGACTGTAGGGGCGGTGACTGTAGGGATGGTGACTGTAGGGAAGGTGACTGTTGGGACGGGGACTGTAGAGATGGTGACTGTAGGGACGGTGACTGTAGGGACGGTGACTGTAGGGACGGTGACTGTAGGGGCGGTGACTGTAGGGGAAGGTGACTGTAGGGAAGGTGACTGTAGGGATGGTGACTGTAGGGATGGTGACTGTAGGGATGGTGACTGTAGGGAAGGTGACTGTAGGGACGGTGAGTGTAGGGAAGGTGAGTGTAGGGATGGTGAGTGTAGGGGACGGTGACTGTAGGGACGGTGACTGTAGGGACGGTGACTGTAGGGGAAGGTGACTGTAAGGGACGGTGACTGTAAGGGAAGGTGACTGTAGGGAAGGTGACTGTAGGGATGGTGACTGTAGGGATGGTGACTGTAGGGACGGTGACTGTAGGGAAGGTGACTGTAGGGACGGTGACTGTAGGGACGGTGACTGTAGGGACGGTGACTGTAGGGACGGTGACTGTAGGGAAGGTGACTGTAGGGATGGTGACTGTAGGGATGGTGACTGTAGGGAAGGTGACTGTAGGGATGGTGACTGTAGGGACGGTGACTGTAGGGACGGTGACTGTAGGGACGGTGACTGTAGGGACGGTGACTGTAGGGAAGGTGACTGTAGGGACGGTGACTGTAGGGATGGTGACTGTAGGGATGGTGACTGTAGAGAAGGTGACTAGGGACGGTGACTGTAGGGACGGTGACTGTAGAGAAGGTGACTGTAGGGACGGTGACTGTAGGGAAGGTGACTGTAGGGACGGTGACTGTAGGGACGGTGACTGTAGGGACGGTGACTGTAGGGATGGTGACTGTAGGGAAGGTGACTGTAGGGACGGTGACTGTAGGGAAGGTGACTGTAGAGAAGGTGACTAGGGACGGTGACTGTAGGGACGGTGACTGTAGAGAAGGTGACTGTAGGGACGGTGACTGTAGGGAAGGTGACTGTAGGGACGGTGACTGTAGGGACGGTGACTGTAGGGACGGTGACTGTAGGGACGGTGACTGTAGGGATGGTGACTGTAGAGAAGGTGACTAGGGACGGTGACTGTAGGGACGGTGACTGTAGAGAAGGTGACTGTAGGGACGGTGACTGTAGGGAAGGTGACTGTAGGGACGGTGACTGTAGGGACGGTGACTGTAGGGATGGTGACTGTAGGGAAGGTGACTGTAGGGACGGTGACTGTAGGGAAGGTGACTGTAGAGAAGGTGACTAGGGACGGTGACTGTAGGGACGGTGACTGTAGAGAAGGTGACTGTAGGGACGGTGACTGTAGGGAAGGTGACTGTAGGGACGGTGACTGTAGGGACGGTGACTGTAGGGACGGTGACTGTAGGGACGGTGACTGTAGGGAAGGTGACTGTAGGGACGGTGACTGTAGGGAAGGTGACTGTAGGGAAGGTGACTGTAGGGACGGTGACTGTAGGGACGGTGACTGTAGGGAAGGTGACTGTAGGGACGGTGACTGTAGGGACGGTGACTGTAGGGAAGGTGACTGTAGGGACGGTGACTGTAGGGACGGTGACTGTAGGGACGGTGACTGTAGGGAAGGTGACTGTAGGGAAGGTGACTGTAGGGATGGTGACTGTAGGGAAGGTGACTGTAGGGACGGTGACTGTAGGGACGGTGACTGTAGGGATGGTGACTGTAGGGAAGGTGACTGTAGGGACGGTGACTGTAGGGAAGGTGACTGTAGGGATGGTGACTGTAGGGATGGTGACTGTAGGGATGGTGACTGTAGGGATGGTGACTGTAGGGACGGTGACTGTAGGGATGGTGACTGTAGGGAAGGTGACTGTAGGGAAGGTGACTGTAGGGACGGTGACTGTAGGGACGGTGACTGTAGAGAAGGTGACTGTAGGGACGGTGACTGTAGGGAAGGTGACTGTAGAGAAGGTGACTGTAGGGATGGTGACTGTAGGGACGGTGACTGTAGGGAAGGTGACTGTAGGGACGGTGACTGTAGGGATGGTGACTGTAGGGATGGTGACTGTAGAGAAGGTGACTAGGGACGGTGACTGTAGAGAAGGTGACTGTAGGGACGGTGACTGTAGAGAAGGTGACTGTAGGGACGGTGACTGTAGGGAAGGTGACTGTAGGGACGGTGACTGTAGGGACGGTGACTGTAGGGATGGTGACTGTAGGGATGGTGACTGTAGAGAAGGTGACTGTAGGGACGGTGACTGTAGGGAAGGTGACTGTAGGGACGGTGACTGTAGGGAAGGTGACTGTAGGGACGGTGACTGTAGGGATGGTGACTGTAGGGAAGGTGACTGTAGGGAAGGTGACTGTAGGGACGGTGACTGTAGGGACGGTGACTGTAGAGAAGGTGACTGTAGGGACGGTGACTGTAGGGAAGGTGACTGTAGAGAAGGTGACTGTAGGGATGGTGACTGTAGGGACGGTGACTGTAGGGAAGGTGACTGTAGGGACGGTGACTGTAGGGATGGTGACTGTAGGGATGGTGACTGTAGAGAAGGTGACTAGGGACGGTGACTGTAGAGAAGGTGACTGTAGGGACGGTGACTGTAGAGAAGGTGACTGTAGGGACGGTGACTGTAGGGAAGGTGACTGTAGGGACGGTGACTGTAGGGACGGTGACTGTAGGGATGGTGACTGTAGGGATGGTGACTGTAGAGAAGGTGACTGTAGGGACGGTGACTGTAGGGAAGGTGACTGTAGGGACGGTGACTGTAGGGAAGGTGACTGTAGGGACGGTGACTGTAGGGAAGGTGACTGTAGGGACGGTGACTGTAGGGAAGGTGACTGTAGGGACGGTGACTGTAGGGAAGGTGACTGTAGGGAAGGTGACTGTAGGGAAGGTGACTGTAGGGACGGTGACTGTAGGGATGGTGACTGTAGGGAAGGTGACTGTAGGGAAGGTGACTGTAGGGACGGTGACTGTAGGGACGGTGACTGTAGGGATGGTGACTGTAGGGATGGTGACTGTACATGTGTCTTCCTGAGGAGGAGGACCTTGTGGGAGCTGCAGGATTTTAGTCCATGGCGGTGTATTGTGTTACCAATGGTGTGTTTGGTGACTGTGGTCCCAACTGCTTTGAGATCATTCACAAGCTCCTCCCATGTATTCTGGGCGGATCCCTCACTTTTCTCATGACCATCCTCACCCCATGAGGAGAAATCTTCCATGGAGCTCCACACTGAGGACCATTGATGGTTATTTTGTATTTCTTCCATTTGTGAATAATCGCTCCAACATTTGTCTCCTTCTCACCAAGCTGCTTGGCGATGGTCTTGTAGCCATTCCAGCCTTGTGCCGGTCTCCAATCTTCTCCCCGACCTCCTCTGACAGCTCTTTGGTCTTCCCATGATGGTGAGCTGTGATTGGAGGAAAGAGATTCTGTGGGCGGGTGTCTTCTATACATATAACGAGTTGTCATTAGGAGCTCCTTCTTACATTGACAGGACTAATCTGTGTCCCACATGAGCCCCTACTGTATCCAGTTTGTGGGGGGCGGAGTTATTGTTGGTTGGTCGGGGATCAAATACTTATTTTACTCACTGAACTGCAACTCCATTTATAACATTTGTATCATGTGATTTTCTGATATTCTGTCTCTATCATAAAATACACCGATGATAAAAATTATACACCGCCCATTTCTATGTAATCTGCAGGGATCAAATCATTATCCCCCTCCTGTATAATATGAGATATATTATGGGATATATTATGGGATGTGTCACGGTGAGCCCTCTTGCTGTGTGTTGGATATTATGGGATATCTCTGATATATTATGGGATATATTATGGGATATCTCTGGTATATTATGGGATATATTATGGGATATCTCTGGTGTATTATGGGATATATTATGGGATATCTCTGGTGTATTATGGGATATATTATGGGATATCTCTGGTATATTATGGGATATCTCTGGTGTATTATGGGATATATTATGGGATATCTCTGGTATATTATGGGATATCTCTGGTATATTATGGGATATATTATGGGATATCTCTGGTATATTATGGGATATCTCTGGTATATTATGGGATATATTATGGGATATCTCTGGTATATTATGGGATATCTCTGGTATATTATGGGATATCTCTGGTATATTATGGGATATATTATGGGATATCTCTGGTATATTATGGGATATATTATGGGATATCTCTGGTATATTATGGGATATATTATGGGATATCTCTGGTATATTATGGGATATCTCTGGTGTATTATGGGATATATTATGGGATATCTCTGGTATATTATGGGATATCTCTGGTATATTATGGGATATCTCTGGTATATTATGGGATATATTATGGGATATCTCTGGTGTATTATGGGATATATTATGGGATATCTCTGGTATATTATGGGATATCTCTGGTATATTATGGGATGTCTCCCTCTGTGAGCCCTCTTGCTGTGTGTTGCAGGCGTACCGCCAGGAATTCCTTTCCCTCTGGAGGAAGGAGAAGTTGGACGCGCTCGTCTGTCCTATTCTTGGTCCGGCTCTGTCCATCGGATTTCCTGGAAAACTGTCAAGTATGTGGCATTGCTGTCCGTCCTCAGCTGCCCTTCCTCGTACAGTGCAGGCGCCGGCCACACCAGCTGTATACTGTGCTGTGCCCTTCCCCCTCCGGACTCCTCCCCCTGCACACCCTCACATTTAAGGAGACAGTAACGCCTGTGAATGGAAGTGATCCCAGTATATTCTGCATCCGTCTGATCATTGTGGAGCATCATGTTCACACTCATAGGCCGACACTCATAGGCCGACCTATCAGAACAGAGCACACCTAACCAGCTAGTAGGGGCCAGGGTACTGCAGAGGAGGAGCTGAGGTACCACAGAGGAGGGGCCAGAGAACTGCAAGTTAGGGCACCACAGAGGAGTGGAAGAGTAGAGTTTTGTCCAGTCGGTTGTTTCTCTGAGTCTGCAGTTTACTATGGAAATAGAGGCAGGTCCCCCAAAGCACAGACACCCCCCCCCCCAGTTGTAGGGCAGGGAAGGTCCTGTCCATGCACAGACCCCACCTCCCCCCCAGCCATGAAGTAATGAAGGTCCCACCCACACACAGATCCCCCCCAGTCATGGGGTGGGGAAGGTCCTGCCCCCCCGTTCATGAAGTAAGGTGCCCCCCAAAGCACAGACCCCCCCCACCGGTCATGGGTTGAGGAAATGTCCCACCCATGCAGAGATTCTGGGGATGGGGAAGGTCCTGCCCATGCACAAACCCCACTCAGTCATAAATTGAGGAAGGTCCCACCCATGCACAGACCCCCCTCAGTCATAAAGTGACAAAGGTCCTGCCCACGCAGAGCCCCCCCAGTCATGGGGTGAGGAAAGGTCCTGCCCATGCACAAACTCCACCCCCCGGTCATAAATTGAGGGAGGTCCCACCCATGCACAGACCCCGGTCATGGGGTGGGGGGAGGTCCCGCACAGACACTCATATTCCTCCCATTCATCATCTTTATGGTCTTCTGTGTGTGGCTGACTGATGACATTACATTCCTGATCACATGACTTCCTCTCTTCCAGGCGCCGTCTCATACACCGTCTTATATAATTTGCTGGACTTTCCGGTCGGCGTCCTTCCAGTTACCACGGTGACCAGAGAAGACGAGGAGGCGCTGAGGAGCTACGAGGGTCACTACAGGGACTTCTGGGACAGACTGCTGAAGAAGGTGAATGTTCATCATCCGGTACGGCCAGTCCTGCGATGTACAGCCGGAGAGGTGACACCCTGAGCTCCTAAATGAGGAATTCTCCTTCCTGTGTCACCTCTCCGCCTCCAGCCTCCTCATTGGACAGAGAACCAGCATTGCCTCTGTGAGCCGGCCCACCAAGGAGCAGAGTGAGCTCAGTGCCTGGCAGAGCTGTGCACATTGCAGGACTGGCTGGACAGAACGATATTGTGTATGTGGGCGGAGTCATTGTTTCAAGTGTGACGCCCATTTTTTATGTTTTATAAAAGTTTTGTGATTGAGGGTGGAGGTGCGGGGGATGGTTCAGATTGTCAGGAGATGGTATTCCTGAAATCCAGAGTACACAGAACACTGAAAACCCGCCCCTGTGCCTCCCCCTCCCCCCCCATATCTGTGCCCCGCCTTCTAACACGTGCTATGATTGGCTCCCGCAGGCATTGGAGGACGGCGTGGGGCTCCCGGTGGCGGTGCAGTGTGTGGCGCTCCCGTGGCAGGAAGAGCAATGTCTCCGCCTGATGAAGGAGGTGGAGTCAGTGACGCGGATGAATCGTTAACGCGGAGTTCTCCTGTAATATCATCACATGAAGAATTTATCAATCGTCCCACAGCTCCGCCCACTCTGAACCTATCACTCAGCTCCGCCCACTCTGAGCCTGTCACTCAGCTCCGCCCCTCTCTGAACCTATCCCTCAGCTCCGCCCCTCTCTGAACCTATCCCTCAGCTCCGCCCCTCTCTGAACCTATCACTCAGCTCCGCCCCTCTCTGAACCTATCACTCAGCTCCGCCCCTCTCTGAGCCTGTCACTCAGCTCCGCCCCTCTCTGAGCCTGTCACTCAGCTCCGCCCCTCTCTGAGCCTGTCACTCAGCTCCGCCCCTCTCTGAGCCTGTCACTCAGCTCCGCCCCTCTCTGAGCCTGTCACTCAGCTCCGCCCCACTCTGAACCTATCACTCAGCTCCGCCCCACTCTGAACCTATCCCTCAGCTCCGCCCCTCTCTGAACCTATCCCTCAGCTCCGCCCCTCTCTGAGCCTGTCACTCAGCTCCGCCCCTCTCTGAGCCTGTCACTCAGGTCCGCCCCACTCTGAACCTATCACTCAGCTCCGCCCCACTCTGAACCTATCCCTCAGCTCCGCCCCTCTCTGAACCTATCCCTCAGCTCCGCCCCTCTCTGAACCTATCCCTCAGCTCCGCCCCTCTCTGAACCTATCCCTCAGCTCCGCCCCTCTCTGAGCCTGTCACTCAGCTCCGCCCCTCTCTGAGCCTGTCACTCAGGTCCGCCCCTCTTTAAACCTGTCACTCAGCTCCGCCCCTCTTTGAGCCTGTCACTCAGCTCCGCCCCTCTTTGAGCCTGTCACTCAGCTCCGCCCCTCTTTGAGTCTGTCACTCAGCTCCGCCCCTCTTTGAGCCTGTCACTCAGCTCCGCCCCTCTCTGAACCTTTCACTCAGCTCCGCCCCTCTGAACCTTTCACTCAGCTCCGCCCCTCCTCTGTGCCTGTCACTCAGCTCTGCCCCACTCTGAATCTATCACTCCGCCCTATTCTGAACCTATCACACAACTCCACCTACCTCCTCAGTGGGAGGGACTTGATGGGACATGGATTTTAGACGTTTGTTGGCTCCCATAAAGGGGGCGTTGTTTTATGAAGAATAAATTGGTGATTTTCATTCTCAGGAATCCTCCAATCAGCACATCCGTCCCAAAGTCTATAATCAATATCAGATCGTTATATTAAAAGAGGGGTGGAGCTATCCTTGGACTCCGCCCATTTCCTGGAATTACATTCCACTTCAGGAGAAAAAATCAAACCACAAAATGTAACAAAATCCACCGAATGAATGAATCGGCCGCTCCCCGCATTCCTCTGCTTCCTGCGCCATGTGGGGGGACCCCTGTGTACCCCACTTGTGGGCGGGCCTATGAGATCTCTATTCATTCCAATCATTCCATTGGTTGATTTTCATGTATATATAAAACCTTTCTTGTTTTCTCGTACGTCCCCTCCCCCCATTTCATATCATTTTATAAGGATCTGATATCATATCCAACATTCCGATGTATTCCGGTGTGATTGGGGGAGGGGCCCTCTAGGGGGCGCAATAATCCGTTTCTGATTTAATGTCGATTTTTTTTGGTCTCACATTTCAACTGATTGTAAAATATAAGTTCTGATTGTAAAATAAAAGTTCTGATTGTAGCGGATGTTGTTCTGAGTTCCTTACAAGTCGCTTGGCGTCTTTTTCTGCGTCACCGGAACGATTTTAACCCCTCGCTGATCCGGCTTTACTGACACTTTTTGTTTAATCCGTACTTTGTTGCTAGAAAATTTTGAACCCCCAAACTTCATACATTTTTTTTTTTAGCAGACACCCCAGGGAATAAAATGGTGATCATTGCACTTTATTTATGTATTTTTGTCGCACGATATTTCTGCAGCTGTTTTTCAAAGGCAATTTTTTTGCAAAAAATACATTTTGGTGAATAATAAAAATAAAAAAAAAAATCAATATTTATCCAAATTTGTAAAATGTATAAAATATAAAAGAAGTCACGCCGAGTAAATAGATACCCAACGCGTCGCGCTTTAAAAGTTTGCACTCTCGTGGGATGGCGACAAACTGCGATACCGAAAAATCTCCATAGGCAACGCTTTAATTGCCGTTGTAGGTTACCAGTTTAGAGTAACGCCCCTTTCACACTGTGCGACTTTTCCTGTGATTTGGGACTGCAGAGTCACATGACCATCCGTACCCCATGATATCCAATGAGTTCATATCTGTGCGACTTCAAGTCATAACGACTTCAAAGTAATCCCAGCCACTTCATTGGGCCGATTTTAATGCGTTTCGAGGCCCATAGACTCAGGCATTGCTTCAAGTCCCATCAAAAATGCTGCAAAATCGCATTAAAATCCTGGCAAAAAAAATTGCGATTAAAATCGGGCGACTTTTATAAGTGTGAAAGGGGCTTTACAGAGGCGGTCTAGCACTAGAATTATTGCTCTCGCTCTGACGTTCGCGGCGATACCTCACATGTGTGGTCACATACACATGCACAACTTACGTATGCGTTCACTTCTGCGCCCGAGCACTGAGGGACGGGCGCTTTCATTTGTTTTTGTTTTTTTTTCTTGTTTATTTTACTTTTTATTTTTACACTTTCCCTTTTTTTAGTGTTTTTTTTTTATCACTTTTATTTCTATTCGAAATGTAAACATCCCATGTAATAAAAAAAAAAAAAGGGGGTGACCGGTCCTCTTTATGGAGAGATCTGAGGTGAAAAAGACCCCAAATTTCTCCTTTACCTTTTAAAAGCTAAAGATCAAAAAAAATGTTTTTTTGACCTTTTTGCTTAAGAAAAAAAAAATGTACTCCCAGCCTGGACAGGAAGTGAGGTCATGACGTTTCTCCGGTCCTCCAAGGCCATAGAGGTGATCAGAGAGTTTTTACTCCTCCAAGCTCACGCGCAGAAGCAAACACTTACACAAGTCCCGCCCACATATGTAAACGCTGTTCAAACCGCACATGTGAGGTATCGCCGCGATCATTGGAACGAGAGCAATAATTCCATCCCCCGACCTCCGCTGTAACTCTAAGCTTGTAATTGTTAAGATTTTTAAAGCGTCACCTATGGAGATTTTTAAGCACCGTAGTTTATCGCCATTTCACGGGCGTGCGCAATTTTAATGCTTTACTGTTTTATTTTTTTTTAATTCATGAAAATGTATTTCTTCGCCAAAAAAATTGCCTTCAAAAGACCACTGCGCAAATACCGTGTGACATCAAAGATTGCAACGATCACCATTTTATTCTCTAGGGTCACAATGGACGTCGCTCACCCCTTGTGATAGCAATAAAGTTAATAAAAAATAAAGCAACAGTTTAAAAAAAAAAAAAAAAAAGATAGTTTTAAATTAAATAAATAAAATTGTTCTGCACAGTATCACTTCTCCCCCGCCCCTGGCCCCTCCCCCTCCGGTAGGTGTCAGGTCTCAGTCTCAGAGGCTCCGGTATTCTCTCTCTGGCTTTATCCTCCGTCATGCTGCTCGCTATCATTTCCCGGCTGATCCCGGCGCTCCTGCTGGACCTGGTCCTGGTATCGGTGCTCCTGGCGGTGGGGGGGGTCAGTATTGGTATGGATGGGGGGGGAGGAAGACGAGGATGAAGATGGAGAACGCTCAGACACAGAGGGACGACGCGCTGGAGAAGATGGAGAAGATCACCCAGAGATATAAAGCCCGGGTATTACCACTGGGGGGGGGGTAATGCTGTCCTCTGGGGGTATTATTATCCTAAGGGGGGGCATACTGTTCTCTGGGGGTATTCTTTTCCTCTAGGAGGTATTCCCCAGGGGGGGGGGTATT
>NW_028119195.1:0-17500 GCF_965119305.1 Pelophylax lessonae | reverse complement strand
GCGACTTGCATAGACATTCATGTTATGAAGTCCGTGCAAGTTGCGCGCGACTTCAAAGGTCGCCCCCTAAGTCGGAGCGACCTAGTGTGAACCGGCACTTGGCGTTCCCTACCTTATTACAAATGTTGGCTTGATAATCTTATAACTAGTGTTTGCATATGGTATATACAATTTTAAAATGAAATTACTAAAACCTAATTTCTCTTACGTCCTCCGACAGTCGCCGCCTCTTCATATTCGTCACAATGGGGTATTAGACTTTGCTCCGAAGGAGTAGCTAGGCAACAGAATATGTTAACATTAAAGCTTTTAACATATCCCACCCTCAAGGGGTGGTCCCCTCAGTCAATACCCTCCTACTTCCTGCAACCATATCTCAGTTTCAATGTCTAGCTTGTCAGGAGTAGCTGGTTCTCTCTGTGCTGGGGCTTTGTGCCCCAGCCTCTTTCTTCTTTTTTGATTTTTTGTTTGAGTTTTTTCTCTATCTTTACCTAGCTGTTCTTTTTGTCAGCATTAGTTAGTTCTTCTGACGAAGAGGATTATGCGGGCTGGGTCTCGGGCTGATCCCCCTGGTCGCAGGTCGTGGGTCAGTGGCTTCCCAGCCTGCCATCGAGCGTTCAGCCAGGTAACGCTCCTGGCACAGTGAACGACCCATCCCTGTTCGGTGCAGGGATGATTGGTGAGGTGGCTACCTCACTGGACGCTGTGCGGTTTCTTAACCCCCATTTTGTGCGTCTTGAATGCGACTCTCCCTGCCTCATGTGCAGCGGCTTGTTCGCCTGTGCGGGTCCCCCACGCCATTGAGAGGTAAGTGTATCTAATGTGGGGACCTGTCTATCTGGGGGGGGTGTCAGTCTGGGACTGTGTAACCTGCCTCTGTTCTCACTGTTTGTCTCCCTATCATTCTGCTGCGGGCTGCAAGGGGGGGGAGAGCTGTGTGACACTGTCTGTGTCAGCCTTGTCAGTGTGAGAAGCTGTGTGCTGTGGGGCATGTTTTGTGGCATGTTTGGGCACTATACAGCGATCGCTGCGGCGATCTGCCATGCTTTTTATGTGGATGGTGTTATGTGCATTACTGTACTGAGGAGCGGCAGTTTCGGCGCCAAACGGCGCCATTTTGCCTACACTCGCTCCGGCCGCATGTTTTACATGCATGGCGGCCATTTTCTTGTAGCCTCCCATAGGCTTTAATAGAGCGCCCTGGTCTCATCACTTCCTCTTCTCCTGGGTACACCGATCGAGGCAGCGGCGAGGGTCTCCTCAGGTTTTATCCTTCTGTTCTTGCTATCCATTGCCTGTGTTAAGTTTATTATTCCCTGTGGGGGTCTCATTGTGCTTGTGTGTGGTGCGGTGGGCTGCGATCGCCGCGCTTGTTAAAGGGGCAGTTAACCCTTTATTCTCCGGCATATTATATTGGGGCAATGGATTCTCAGGAGGGCAAATTTCCTGCCACCTTGGTGGAAAGCCAGGGGACCGCTGCTTCCCCCCCAGGGGGGATTTGGCCACTATTGTGGCTGGCCTTGCTGCTCAGGTGCAGATGCTGGTGGCTGCTCAATCTACTAAAAGACCCAGAGTTTCTATTTCCTCTGATTCTGAGGGTGAAGGTGATGGGGCTGTTATGGCGGGGGTCTCCTTATCGGGGTCCCGCTCCTCCCTGGATCTAGTGGGGTCCGAGGTGGAGGCTGAAGTTGAAGGGGTGGATAATTCTCCCCCTGGCTCGCCTGAAGAGCTTGCAATCATGGATGAATTGATTGCTTCCATAAAACAAACGCTGCGTTTGCAGGATGAAGTGTGTCCCCCCGCTGCCTTGGCGGCTTATGGGACGCAGAGAAAACGCAGGACGCCGCAGGTTTTTCCCTGCAATGATGATTTTCAGCGCGCTGTTAAGGAACAATGGCGCAATTTGCGTAAGCCTTTTGCTGTGCCAAGTAGGTTCAAGCTGCGTTATCCTTTTTCGCCTTCCACTGATGAACGGTGGTGTGTACCACCCCCGGTGGATCACGCAATTGCGGTTTTGAACAAATCCACTGCGATTCCTGCAGAGGATTCCCCGGTGTTCCGTGATGCCACGGATAGAAGATTGGAGTCTCTTGCCCGTCATACTTATTCTGTTACGGGTTCTATGCTTAAGGCTCTGTTTGCCTCTCTCATGGCGGCCCAGGCTGTCGCAAGTTGGACGCAGATGCTTAGGCGCGTCCTAGTGGCCGATTCGGCCTCACCGGCGACCCTGGATATGGTGGATCAGATCCACCAGGGTGTCATGTATCTGTGTGATGCGGACTTGGACTTAGTTTCGTTGGCTGCACGTGTGCACAGCGTGGCGGTGTTGTCTCGCCGCCTGGTTTGGTTGAAGTGTTGGTCGGTGGACCAATCTTCACGTAAGACCTTAGCCAATCTGCCTTATGATGGGTCTCGCCTTTTTGGGGAGTCCTTGGATGTGTTGATTAAGGGGATCACCGGAGGTAAGAGCACTCTCTTGCCCCATTTCCCCAAGGCTAAGGGGGCTTCTGGGAAGAAGCATGCTAATTTTCGGCCCCCTCAGGGGTCCTTTCGTGCCTTTCGGTCGCACTACAAGGGCAAACCGTTCAAAGGACAAGGCTCTCAAAAGAAGCCCTGGTCTGGTAAACAGAAGTCCGGACCCGCTGCCCATAACAGTGCGGCCTGAAGGGGCGCCCTCACCCAGTTTTGGGGTGGGGGACGCTTGCTCGGTTTTCTTCAACCCTGGTTGGCCCGCGTGCGGGACAGGTGGGTTCAGGAGATCGTTCGATCTGGTTACAAGATCGAGTTTCTCTCTCGGCCGGAGAGCAGATTTTTTCCCTCAAATCTTCAACTGTCTCCAGAGCGTTTACGGGACCTGCACCTGGCAGTGCGGGACCTGAGGGCTCAGGGAGTGGTGGATCCTGTGCCTCATCGGGACAGATTTCGGGGGTTTTATTCCAATCTGTTCACCGTGCCCAGGAAGGAGGGCAAGGTTCGTCCAATTCTGGACTTGAAGGCTCTAAACCGCTCTGTGCGGGTTCGCAAGTTCCGCATGGAATCCCTGCGGTCGGTGGTGGCTGCCCTGGTTCCAGGGGAATTCATGGCCTCCATCGATTTTGAAGGATGCGTATCTTCACATCCCCATTTTCGAGGGTCACCAGAGGTACCTTCGATTCGCCATTGCGGAGGATCACTAACAGTTCGTGGCGTTGCCTTTTGGTCTCGCCTCGGCTCCGCGGGTTTTCACCAAGGTGCTTGCACCGGTTCTGGCATTATTGAGAGCCCAGGGCATCTCTGTCCTGGGGTATCTGGACGACATTCTGGTTCGGTCTGCGACCAGCCAGGGTCTGGAGAAGGACCTGTCTGTCACGATGCAAACTCTGCAGGAGTTTGGTTGGACGATAAATTTTCCAAAGTCGACACTGAGTCCGTCGTTTCGTCTTCCCTACCTGGGAATGATCCTGGACTCGGTTCAGGCGAAGGTCTTCCTGCCGGGAGACAAACTCAGAACTCTTCAGGAGGAAGTCAGGTCCCTCAGGGACGTTCCACACTCGTCTCTGCGGACGTGCATGAGGTGTCTGGGATTGATGGTCTCGGCCTTCGAGGCGATTCCCTTCGCCCAGTTTCACACGCGGGGTCTCAAAGCGGAGATCCTGTCCAGGTGGGACTGGCGACCTCAATCTCTGGATCTTCAAATCTCGTTGGGCCATCGCACCAGAAGAGACCTTCTGTGGTGGCTCCAGTCCCCGACGGTGTCGGGGGGCAAGTCTTTTCGTCCTGTCTCGTGGACTGTAATCACCACGGATGCCAGCCTTTCGGGCTGGGGTGGTGTTCTGGGCGGACAGAACCGCTCCCAGGGAACTTGGTCGTAGGAGGAGTCCTCCCTTCCGATCAACATTCTGGAATTGCGTGCTATAAATCTCTGTCTTCATCGTTGGACGGACCGGCTGCAGGGCTGCCCGGTTCGGGTGCAGACGGACAATGCCACGGCGGTGGCCTACATCAACCACCAAGGGGGCACCAGGAGTGCCCGAGCGGCTCGGGAAGTGGCCGACATTCTGCCCTGGGCCGAGACTCATGTCCCGGCGATAACGGCGGTTCACATTCCGGGGGTGGAGAACTGGCAGGCGGACTATCTGAGTCGCCAGACCCTAGATCAGGGGGAATGGTCTCTCCACCCGGCTGTATTCCAGATGTTGTGCGCGAAGTGGGGTCTTCCAGATGTGGACCTGTTCGCGTCTCGTCAACAAGGTAAGGAGGTTCGTGGCAAGGGCGCGCGACCCTCGGGCAGACGCGTCAGACGCGTTAGTGGCCCCGTGGCATCAGTACAAGCTGATGTACGCGTTTCCACCACTTCAGTTGCTGTCCAGGTTCCTTCGCAGGTTACACTCGGAACGCAGCACGGTGATTCTTGTGGCGCCGGATTGGTCACGCCGGTCCTGGTACGCAGACCTCGTGAATCTGGCGGTCGACACCCCGTGGCGTCTGCCTCTTCGAGACGATCTCCTGTCTCAAGGGCTGATATACCATCCTGCTTTACAGTCGCTGGCTTTGACGGCCTGGCTGTTGAGATCGAGGTCCTGAAGGAGAGGGGTCTCTCCCCTGAGGTCGTTCATACCTTGATCAACGCGAGGAAGTCTTCCTCGGGGAAGGTTTACTACCGTACTTGGAAGGCCTATTTTGCCTGGTGTGAGTCCAGGGGGTTTTCACCCCGCACGTACTCTGTTTCCTGAGTGTTGTCCTTCCTTCAAACAGGTGTCGATCAGCGTTTGGCGCTGGCTACGATAAAGGGCCAGGTGTCTGCGCTGGCCATTCTTTTTCAACGTCCCGTGGCTTCCAACTCCTTGGTTGGTACTTTTGTTCAGGGTGTGCGGCATCTGGTTCCTCCTAGGAGGGATCCTCTTCCCCCTTGGGACTTGAATCTCGTTCTATCTGTGTTACAACGCGCTCCTTTTGAACAGATCAGGGAGATCTCGTTGTCTATGTTGTCCAAAAAGGTCGCCTTTTTGGTTGCGATCACTTCGGCTCGCAGAGTGTCGGAGCTGGCAGCTTTGTCCTGCAAGTCTCCGTATCTGGTTATTCACTTGGATAAGGTGGTCTTGCGACCTAATCCTTCTTTTCTTCCGAAGCGAGTTTCGGAATTCCATCTAAATGAGGATATTGTCTTGCCTTCGCTGTGCGCGAAGTCTAAACACCCGAAAGAGGTGAGACTACATTCTTTGGATGTTGTTCGGGCGATAAGGGTTTACCTTAAATCGACTGAGTCTTTTCGAAAGACTGATTCCTTGTTTGTTCTTCCTGAGGGTCCTCGGCCTCTACCATCGCCAAATGGATCAGGCAGACCATTGAACAGGCATATGCTTTGCAGGGGAAGGTTCCCCCTGTGCCTGTGAAGGCGCACTCTACTAGATCTCTGAGTACGTCTTGGGCCTGTCGTCATGGGGCTTCTGTAGCCCAGGTGTG
Source organism: Pelophylax lessonae (assembly GCF_965119305.1). Taxonomy (NCBI): domain Eukaryota; kingdom Metazoa; phylum Chordata; class Amphibia; order Anura; family Ranidae; genus Pelophylax; species Pelophylax lessonae. Next base: position 12,058 of record NW_028119195.1, on the reverse strand, counting down.
TAAGGCGGCGACCTGGTCGACCGTGCACACTTTCACAAAATTCTACAAGGTAGATGTTCAGGCATCGGCGGATGCTTCCTTTGGCCGCAAGGTTCTTAGTGCGGCAGTTCCCTAGGGTCCCTTGTTGGGACCTCTGGCTGTTGGGATAGGTTTTTTTATTCCCTGGTTCTTTTTTTTTTTTCCTGGGTTGTTGCTCCTGTTGAGCAATTTTTTTCCTGTTGCCCAGCTGGTTTCCTTCCTTTGGTAAGGTTCCTTTCTTTGATGTGGAGACTGCGTTGCCTTATGGCGCGGATGCGTTTCCCACCCCTCATGTTTGCACTGCTTTGGGACGTCCCCATTGTGACGAATATGAAGAGGCGGCGACTGTCGGAGGACGTAAGAGAAAACGGAATTTTTGTAAAATCTTACCTGTAAAATTCCTTTCTCTGAGTCCTCCGACAGTCGCCGCCCCTGCCCCTCTTTTGGGGTTTGGTTGTATACTCTACTGCTATTCCACTGAAACTGAGATATGGTTGCAGGAAGTAGGAGGGTATTGACTGAGGGGACCACCTCTTGAGGGTGGGATTTGTTAAAAGCTTTAATGTTAACATATTCTGTTGCCTAGCTACTCCTTCGGAGCAAAGTCCAATACCCCATTGTGACGAATATGAAGAGGCGGCGACTGTCGGAGGACTCAGAGAAAGGAATTTTACAGGTAAGATTTTACAAAAATTCAGTTTTTGCATTTGCTTTCTGTTTGGTAATCACGAATTGTTGCTAAAAGTAAATGCAATCTAAGCAGAATGATTCAGTTCAAGAAACCTGACTGTACACCAACGACAGCTTAAAAGTCCAAATAGTTTTATTAAGCAAGCAAATAGCTTAAAAGTCCAAATAGTTTTATTAAGCAAGCAAATAGGTTCCAACAGACACTGCAAGTCTGCATGATCTGTTGTTGAAATGTGTTGGGTGTGTCTAGAGCTGGAATGCATTCAGTGTGTGCTGCAACTAGACTTTTAAGATGTTATGTTGTGCAGAGAGCTTTCTTGAATTGAAGCAAGGGTGGACTCCTGGGCTTTGGCACCCAGATGGTAAGCGCGATCAAGGAGGAACAAGGTAGTATTGACAGTGGTGGGATATGCTGTGATCACGTAATTCCAAACAGAAAGATTCATTAAATGTTTTATTATTTTCTGTTAGGTGTAAAGCAGTTACTGGATTCCTTTTTCTTTCATCTTGGATATTTAATGGCAGATAAGTGGCCTGCGTTTCATATTCAGTTGGAGGTGATCCATGTTCATATATTTCACTTTGTGTATTTCTGACCTATCAATAAGTTTATAAAAAAAAAAACTTTTTTTTTTTTTTTTTGTTTCCAAAAACTGTAAAAAAGGCAATAAAAACTTTCAACCACATTCTGGATCATATTTCACGTGAAGATAAGAAGTCCCTTCAATCCTCTGATGCGATGAACGCTCTGCTGTAAGTGATATATGTGGACTCTAATAGTTGAATGAACTGTTCAGTACATCAACAATTTAATATATGAAATTCAACAGCCAATCAAAATTTTTTTTTTGTGAACCCGTTACAAGAAACTTTGGTTGCTAGGCTTGCTGCACTTTACTGTTCTCTTTTTGTACTAGCTTATCAAAGAAGTCAAAATACACTTTGTAATGTATATTTCTTTGCTCGATAAGGGACACAGGATACGTGATTCAGGATGATTGGGTTATGCTGCTGCCTTCAGCTGTAGGGACAGCCTAATATAAAGTCTCCCGCCATACTTCAAATTTCTCCCCAGTAATTTAAGAAGCAAAACTTTTTTTTTTTCTGCTTTTAATCAAGATTTTTTTTTTTTTCCCTCTGGCAAGCTTCCTCAGTTGCTGCAGAACCATGGAGTCTATACCTGGACCCCCACTATGGGAAAACAGGGATTACCTGTAATGTGGGCTGAGGGCACTGGGCTCTGTTAGCCACAGAGTGTTCTTTAGCTCCAGGGATATGGAGCCCCCCATCTGGTGGAACCCTGTTTCTGAGGACACCTTAGGGGGTATACCCACCATGGGTTGTTCCCACTTGTGAAAGTGGGGGACATATCCCCATCTTTCCAGCACACTTCCAGAACAGTCATCCTTAACACATCATTGCCCTTCCTTTTGGGTGTAGGGTTCCACCAAGATGCTAGCCCCTGTATTTGGCCTAATTCGCCCTTGGAGCATCACCTCAGTGGTATACCTGAATGATCTCCTAATGAGAACTGTCGGTCAATATACAGAAACTCTTCAAACTCTGCAGATGTTTGGGTGGATCCTCAACCCCCATAAGTCAACACATTAGTTTGGAGTATGTTGGCCTTTTTCCTGGATAATTCTTTGGCTTAGAAGTGAACACTTCACTGTTTGTTGAGCTAAGAAGAGAATAACCGCTAATGAGAATGGGAAGTGACCGACATCTGTCACCTCAAGAAAAGATTTAGGCGCATACTACTGCATATGCCATGTGGGGTTTTAAAGAGACTGTGTCACCACCTTAAAAAATTTGCTGGTAAAGCACAAGGAAGGCTTTTACAATATTGGTGGCGATCAGTGATTTTTAGCAGGACTGCGATATTACGCTATGAGTCCTTTTGTTTTCATGTGGGAGCCAATGTGGTGAGAAGAGATCTTAAGCAGAGAGGAGGCTTCTTGATCTGTCTGGACCAGCCTTTCTCAACCTTTTCAACAGAGGAACCCTTGAAATACATTTCTGGTCTCGGGGAACCCCTGCTAAGAATTAAAAATCTACAAATCTTTGACACTTTAGTGTGACAGTGGGAAGAATGCACCTTACTCTTGTCGTCATTGGGAAGAATTACCCCGTTACAAATAGCAAAAAGGAACAATGGTGTCATTGGAAGCTTATCTGAGAGGCAAAAATTGCCCATTGCTCAAGGAACTCCTAGCAACCTCTGGAGCAACCCTAGGGTTCCACTGAACCCTGGTTGAGAAACCCTGGTCTGGACGATCGTTAAAGGTTTTGTTATATCAGTGCTCTGGTGAGTGACTGTCTAAGGGAGAGGTCTAACGAAGTGTTGACAGGTTCGGTGCATTTCGTTTGGACTTCACTTCTGCTTTTTAAATGTTTAATCATCACTGACACCCATATGGGGTTGTAAAGGATTCTTAAAGGCACAGGAGGTGTATTTCTTCTGACGAGCACTGCTAATGCGGACATTTTTATTATAAAAAGTGTAGACATAATAGGATATGATTGTTGTATATTACAGAAGCTGCCACTAGTGCCAAAAACTTTTCATACTTTTTAATGTTATATTCATTAATTGTGATTTGATTTATGTATGTGTATTACATGATTAGTCATTGCAATCCTACAGGCGCTGAGAGAAAGGGATACTGTGCCTTGCGAAAGTATTCGGCCCCCTTGAACTTTGCAACCTTTTGCCACATTTCAGGCTTCAAACATAAAGGTATAAAACTATTTTTTTGTGAAGAATCAACAAGTGGGACACAATCATGAAGTGGAACGAAATTTATTGGATATTTCAAACTTTTTTAACAAATACTGAAAATTTTGACGTGCAAAATTATTCAGCCCCCTTAAGGTAATACTTTGTAGCGCCACCTTTTCCTGCGATTACAGCTGTAAGTCGCTTGGGGTATGTCTCTATCAGTTTTGCACATCGAGAGACTGAAACTTTTGCCCATTCCTCCTTGCAAAACAGCTCAAGCTCAGTGAGGTTGGATGGATAGCATTTGTGAACAGCAGTTTTCAGTTCTTTCCACAGATTCTCGATTGGATTCAGGTCTGGACTTTGACTTGGCCATTCGAACACCTGGATATGTTTATTTGTGAACCATTCCATTGTATATTTTGATTTATGTTTTGGATCATTGTCTTGTTGGAAGACAAATCTCCGTCCCAGTCTCGGGTCTTTTGCAGACTCCATCAGGTTTTCTTCCAGAATGGTCCTGTATTTGGCTCCATCCATCTTCCCATCAATTTTAACCATCTTCCCTGTCCCTGCTGAAGAAAAGCAGGCCCAAACCATGATGCTGCCACCACCCTGTTTGACAGTGGGGATGGTGTGTTCAGGGTGATGAGCTGTGTTGCTTTTACGCCAAACATAACGTTTTGCATTGTTGCCAAAAAGTTCGATTTTGGTTTCATCTGACCAGAGCACCTTCTTCCACATGTTTGTGTCTCCCAGGCAGGTGGCTTGTGGCAAACTTTAAACGACACTTTTTTTATGGATATCTTTAAGAAATGGCTTTCTTCTTGCCACTCTTCCATAAAGGCCAGATTTGTGCAGTATACGACTGATTATTGTCCTATGGACAGAGTCTCCCACCTCAGCTGTAGATCTCTGCAGTTCATCCAGAGTGATCATGGGCCTCTTGGCTGCATCTCTGATCAGTCGTCTTGTATGAGCTGAAAGTTTAGAGGGATGGCCAGGTCTTTGTAGATTTGCAGTGGTCTGATACTCCCATTTCAATATTATCACTTGCACAGTGCTCCTTGGGATGTTTAAAGCTTGGAAAATCTTTTTGTATCCAAATCCGGCTTTAAACTTCTCCACAACAGTATCTTGGACCTGCCTGGTGTGTTCTTGTTCTTCATGATGCTCTCTGCGCTTTAAACGGACCTCTGAGACTATCACAGTGCAGGTGCATTTATACGGAGACTTGATTACACACAGGTGGATTCTATTTATCATCATTAGTCATTTAGGTCAACATTGGATCATTCAGAGATCCTCACTGAACTTCTGGAGAGAGTTTGCTGCACTGAAAGTAAAGGGCCTGAATAATTTTGCACGCCCAATTTTTCAGTTTTTATTAAGTTTGAAATATCTAATAAATTTCGTTCCACTTCATGATTGTCCCACTTGTTGTTGTTTCTTCACAAAAAAATAGTTTTATCTTTGAAGCCTGAAATGTGGCAAAAGGTCGCAAAGTTCAAGGGGGCCGAATACTTTCGCAAGGCACTGTATGGTACAGTTGGGTCCATCTATATTTGGACAAACACAATTTTCATACTCTTGGCTCTGCATGCCACCAGAATAAAAATTAAAAATGAAACAATCCAAATGAATTTGAAGTGCAGACTTTCAGCTTTAATTCAAGGGGTTGAACATGAATCTCAAGTATAAATTTTAGGAACTGCAACCATTTTTATACACAGTTCCCCCTATTTTCAGGGGCTCAAATGTAATTGGACAAATTAATATAATCCTAAAATGTTCATTTTTGATATTTTGTTGCTAATCTTTTACTGGCAATGACTGCCTGATGGCTGGAATCTATGGACATTACCAAAGACTGGGTTTTCTCCTTTCTGATGATTTGCCAGGCTCTAACTGCAGATGCCTTCAGTTGTTCTTTGTTTGGGTCTTTCTGCCTTTAGTTTTACCTTCAGAAAGTGAAATGCATGCTCAATTGGGCTGAGATCAAGTGATTGACTCCGCCATTGCAGAATATTCCACCTCTTTTCCTTCAAAAGCCCCTGGGTTGCTTTTTCAGTGTGTTTTGGATCATTGTCCATCTGTACTGTGTAGCGCCGTCCAATCAACTTTGCTGCCTTTGGCTGAATCTTGGCTGACGGTACATCTGTAAGGCCCCATGCACAGTGGACGTTTTTGGAGCTGCTTTTCGCAGCGTCAGACGTTATTTTTTGCAGCTGCAGAACGCCCATCCATATTGTTCTATGGCCTCATGCACACATAGAGCTTTTAGGAGCTCCAAGTGGCATAGGCGTTTTACAGCTCCAAAAAAAACCCCAGGAACTGTGTGTTCTGGAGCTGCAGCGTCAAGCTGTAAAAACGTCTGACGCTGCTAAAGGCTGAATAACGTTGCTTAACGTGCGTTAAGCCAAGTTATACGTTTTTTTTTTTTTTTTTTTTTCTTCCATTCAAAATCAATGGTTCTCTATGGGAGCCTATTAATTTGAATGGAAGTCGCACCGCAAGTCAGATCAGGATGATTCGACATGCGGCGCGAGAATCTTGAGGGGGAACTCAAAATGGGGGAAAAACGGTGTGGGGTTCCCCCCCAGGTTTCAAACCAGGCCCTTTGGGTCTGGTATGGAATTTGAGGGTAGCCACACGCCGAAAAAACGATGTGGGGTCCCCCCAAAATCCATTCCAGACCCTTATCCGAGCATGCAGGCCAGGAAAGGGGAGGGGACGTGCGAGCGGCCCCACCCCCCCTGGACCATACCAGGCCACACGCCCTCAACATGGGGGGGTGTGGGTGCTTTGGGGCAGGGGGGGCTCTGCACTCCCCACCTCAAATCACCTTGCCCCCATGTTGATGAGGACAAGGGCCTCATCCCCACAACCCTGGTCGGTGATTGTGGCGGGCAGGGGGCTCATCGGAATCTGGAAGCCCCCTTTAACAAAGGGGCCCCCCAGATGCCAGACCCCCTCCCTATGTGAATGGATATGGGGTACACTGTACCCCTACCAATTCACCCCATAAAGAGCAGTGTGTGTAAATAACGACAGACGTTTTGAAGAATTTATTTAAAATCTTCATCCGGTCTTCTCCTCTCTTCTGCTCTTCTGCTCTTTTGCCTCCTCTGCTCTTTTGCCTCCTCTGCTCTTTTGCCTCCTCTGCTCTTTTGCCTCCTCTGCTCTTTTGCCTCCTCTGCTCTTTTGCCTCCTCTGCTCTTTTGCCTCCTCTGCTCTTTTGCCTCCTCTGCTCTTTTGCCTCCTCTGCTCTTTTGCCTCCTCTGCTCTTTTGCCTCCTCTGCTCTTTTGCCTCCTCTGCTCTTTTGCCTCCTCTGCTCTTTTGCCTCCTCTGCTCTTTTGCCTCCTCTGCTCTTTTGCCTCCTCTGCTCTTTTGCCTCCTCTGCTCTTTTGCCTCCTCTGCTCTTTTGCCTCCTCTGCTCTTTTGCCTCCTCTGCTCTTTTGCCTCCTCTGCTCTTTTGCCTCCTCTGGTCTTCTTCTTCTTCCTCCAGTCCTCCTCCGACGCTGTCACCGGTGATTATGCCGGTCTCTGCAGCTTAGTATATAGTAATTAGGGGCGGGGCCTCCGGCCAGGGTTGTGGGGATGAGGCCATTGTCCTCATTAACATGGGGGCAAGGTGCTTTGAGGTGGGGGGGTGCAGAGCCCCCCCTGCCACAAAGCACCCACACCCCCCCCATGTTGAGGGCGTGTGGCCTGGTATGGTCCAGGGGGGGTGGGGCTGCTCGCTCGTCCCATCCCCTTTCCTGGCCTGCCGGGCTGCATGCTCGGATAAGGGTCTGGTATGGATGTTTGGGGGGACTAGTTTGGAACCTGGGGGGGGAACCCCACGCCGTTTTTTTTTTCCCCATTTTGGAGTGGAGTTCCCCCTCAAGATTCTCACAGCGCAAGTCGGATCATCTTGATCCGACTTGCAGTGCGACTTCCATTCAAATAAATAGGCTCCCATAGGGAACCATTGATTTTGAATGGAGGCAGAAAAAACGCTGCTAAAAGCTACGTGGCCAAACGTGCAATAACGCTAATGGAAAAAGCTACTGAAGGCACGTTTTTACAGCTGCTTTTTCCCGGCGTCAAACAGCTTTGGAGCTCGTTTTTAGGACGCCCTGTGTGCATGGAGCCTAAACACTGCATAATTCATCGGACTGCTTCAGTCTTCTGTAACATTGACCCAGTGCCACTAGAAGCCATGCATGCCCATGCCATCAAACTGCTTACACCATGTTTTACAGATGACCTTGTGTGCTTTGGATCATGAGTTGTTCCAAGCCTTTTCCACATTATATTTCTTCCGTCATTCTGGTACAGATTCTTCTTAGTTTCATCCATCCAAAGAATGCTTTTCCAGAACTGGTCTGGCTGTTTTAGCTTTTTTTGGCAAAGTTTAATCTGGTTTTTCTATTTATCAGGCTTATAAATGGTTTTCACCTTGTGGTGAAGTCTTCTCTCGATTGTAGACTTGACAACGATATGCCCACCTCCTGGAGAGTGTCCTTCACTTGTCTGGATGTTGTGAATGGGATTTCTTTACCATAGAGAGGATCCTGCAATCATCCATCAGTGTTGTCTTCTGTGGACGTCCAGGCCTTTATGTTGCTGAGCTCCCCAGTGCGTTCTTCTTTCCTCAGAATGTGCCAAACTGTTTTGGCATATAATTGTTGTGAAAAATAATAAAGTGAATCGGTGCATAATACAATCAATACATAAATTCATACAAAATTCGTAGACAAAGTGCATTCATAAAATGTTCATAGTGCAAACAATGCAAATGGTGCAAAAATTGCTGAATGAAAGTGCAGTCCAAAGTAAATGGTTCACTTAGATGGAACTGAAGTTCTGGAAAAGTGCTCGAAATATTCCATATAGGTGCCAAGGTGCTCTCAAGGAAGAAACCCTTATGGGGATGCACTCGCCAGACCTGGGATATAAACAAGCCTCGAACTGTGACAATATTCCCTGGATGGATGGGTCTAGCACAGCCTCCAAGTACCTCTGTTCCAGCTCCTCTGCGCTCTCTCCTCAAATCATATGTTCAAAAAGAAGGGGGAAGGAGCCAGACATAGTGAAGCCCGTAGGGTGTTTTATTAAATAAAATGTATTAAAACTACTCACAAGTGCAGTAATTATCAGCATTAGAATATAGCAGAATCACAGCGACTCATTCCACTTCCGCGTGCGTTCCACGGTTTCAGGAAGTGACGTCGTGTGATGTTCCTCTGCACGGAAGTCCGTTGATGCGTTTCGCCCGCCTATTATGGGTGTTATTAAAGTCTAATAACACCTATAATAGGCGGGCGAAACGTGTCTTCGCGCTTCTGGGCAGAGGAACATCACACGACGTCACTTCCTGAAACCACGGTGGAACGCACGCTGGCAGCGTACGCGGAAGTGGAATGATTTGCGGTGATTCTGCTATATTCTAATGCTGATAATTACTGCACTTTTGTGAGTAGTTTTAATACATTTTATTTAATAAAACACCCTACGGGCTTCACTATGTCTGCGAATGATACTGCGACACGGACGGTATTTTCATATTGGGGACACCCCTATTGTGAAAGTGCAAAGGTGTTGGTGCTAGGTGCTATCACCAACAAATTGTGCTGTGCGTTCTTAAAACCGTGCACATAAAATGTGTTGTGCGTTATTTGAAACGTGCTGTGCAATTTAAAACATGTACCGTGCGTTTTTAAAACAACCTATTATAAAAGCAATGTGGTGCAAGCACTAAAAATACCATCATAAGGTGCATATGTTGTGGTGTCACCACTTGGGTAGTGCTTCAGTGGTTTGTGAGCCAATATATTAAGTACACAGTACACAGTGCTTTGTGCAATGGGAAAAAATAAACATCCCGTGGATCTGCACTAGATGTAATTGCTTACCGCACTTCTTGTCCTGCTTGGCTCGATTCCCCTCATTTGCGGTCTTCGCCGGCGGTGATGATGCCGTCCTCTCTCGGGATGAAGCAGGCGGAAGTGACCTGCTCCCGGTGTCCGATAACGCACAGCACAATTTCTTGGTGATAGCGCCTAGCACCAACACCTTTGCACTTTCTTATCACTTACTGCCTCAGTGGCAGGTTGGCGGCAGCTCATCATCACCTCCAAATATCACTGATACATACTGAAGGCTCCATAGCGCTGGTATTTACCCAAAATCCCCATACCCCTATTGTGAAGAGCACAAAGATTAGCACTTTCTTTATTGAACTGTGGCGGATAACCCCATCTGGCTAATTTCTCCGCCATCTCATTGAGCCTTTTTTGTCGAACTATAGGATCCATTACAATCCTAGTTATCATTTGTGATTTAGGAATAGATTTAAAAACACCAGGCGGATGTAAACTGGTATAGTGTAAGAATTAATTGTGATCTGTTGATTTCACAAACAATTCGCTAACAATGCGATTTGCCTTGAATTCTTAAAATGGTATCCAAAAATGCAATTTTTTTTTTCAACAATTCAAGTTATCATAAATTTCAAACTTGATACTATGTGTTTTAAATACTCATGACATAAAAGGAGGAATTCCAATTCACCAAGCCTCACAAAAGTGAAATTTTTCTTGAAATTAAATGTTAAAAAAGAAGCTATTGCTCTTTTAGGTTCATGGGGGGGGGGGAGAACCCATCGCTGCTCCTTTGTGTTGTAGGGAGTAGCAATCTTTGAACATAAAAAAATTAGTTTTCAAAACGATTCCTAAAAGATGTATTGAAAAGGAAACCTGTGCTGGTAAAGTGAGTTTACCAAGAGACGACAACAAGCTTCAATGCCTAAATCATGTGGAATAATCGTGTAGAGACTAGATACATGTCACGTTACCAAAATAGAATTTGGATTAACTGCTAAAACTCTAATTTGAGCCAGCAAATCGCCTATATCTTTAATATACCATTTTGTTCTGATAATCAAAGTCAAGAATGAATATAGATATTTGGGAGTGGAGGGGTAACAGAATCTATACTCAAAACAATCGGGGCAGCCTTGACTTGTTAAAGGGATTTTTGTGGAATTTAGGAAACCTATATAGTACAAGAGTTTGGAATTTAGGAAACCTATATAGTACAAGAGTTATCGGATGTTCTTTTATCAAAAAAAAAATGTTTTATTATCTATGATCTCATCTTGCACTGCCTTTTTAATCACTTGCCGACCAGCCGCCTAAGTTTTACTGCGGCAGGTCGGCTCTGTTAAGTGAAACTACATACATGTACGTCGCTTTGTGTAGCAGTGTGGGTGGGCGCATGCGCCGATTGGCTAGAGAGGGAGCCAATTAGCAATTCTGATGGCCGCGATGTCCGCCGGGCACCTTCGATCGCTCCGCCTGGAGACAGAATGGCGGTGTTAACATGGTAGAACACTGTTCTGTGAGTGAACACAGGGATCCGGTGTTCCTCCTATATAGGAACACAGGTCTCTGTTCATCCAGTGAGCCCATCCCCCACACAGTTAGAAAGCAGCCGCTAGGCAACACATTTAACCCTTTGATCACTTATACACTTATTGGGATTTCTTTTTACCAAAAATATGTAGCAGAATACATGTTGGCCTAAAATGATGAAAAAATTTGATTGTTTTATTTATTTTTTATGGGGAATGTTTTATAGCAGAAAGGGAAAAAAAAATTTTCAGAATTGTCGCTTCTCTTATTTTTATAGCGCAAAAAAAAAAAAAATGCAGAGGTCAATTTTTATTTGGTTTACAGCGTCGCACAACCGCGCAATTTTCAGTTATTGTAATGCAGTGGTGTATCGCAAAAAATGGCCTGGTCGTTTAACCACTTGCCGACCGCCGCAAGTACATTTACTGCGGCAGTCAGCGCTCGCCTGTGAGCCTCTAATGGGCGAGCACGTGCCGCCCGAGGCATGCTCCCGCCCCCACTCGTTCCCTGTTAGCGGACCCGATCTCCCGGTGCAGAGGGAGAAAGGCAGGCGGCTGATGTAAACAAAGCCGCCTGTCATTCTCCCTGATCAACTGCAGAGATCATACGATCCTGCTATGTAGGATCGTATGTCTGTGGTTGCATCACTAGCCACACCCCTTTACAGTAAGAAGCACGCCCCTAGGGACACACTTAACCCCTTGATCGCTAACAAAGTTAACTCATTTTTACAGTAACAGTGCATATGTATAGCACTGATTACTGTAGTAATGTCACTGGTACCCCCAAAAATGTCAGTCAAGGGTCCGACCTGTCCGCTGCAATGTCGCAGTCCAGCAAAAAAATCGCAGATCGCCGCCATTACTCGTTAAAAAAAAAATAAATAAATAAATAAAAATGAATAAATAAACAAAAATGACAATCTTTCCCTTGCGCAAACCAATCAAAATACGCTTATTGCGATTTTTTTTTTGGGGGGGGGGGGGGAAATTTCATATAAAGTAATTTTTTCAAAATTGTCGCTTTTTTTTTTTTTCGTTTATAGCGCAAAAAGTAAACATCGCACAGGTGATCAAATACCACCAAAAGAAACCTCTGTGGGGAAAAAAAAGACATCAATTTCATTTGGGTACAGCGTTGCACGACCGCGCAATCGTCCGTTAAAATCACGCAGTGCCGAATCGTAAAATAGGGCCTCGTCAGGAAGGGGGTAAAATCATCTGGGGC
>NW_028119196.1:0-23429 GCF_965119305.1 Pelophylax lessonae | reverse complement strand
ATCGGACCCCTGACTGACATTTTTGACACTTTTGGGGGTACCAGATACATTACTACAGTAATCAGTGCTATAAATATGCACTGTTACTGTAATAATGACACTGGCAGGGAAGGGGTTAACACTGTTGGTGATCAAGGGGTTAAATGTATGCCTCATGCTTACTGACGTGTGTGGGGGGAGGGGATAGTGTGACACAGATACAGATCGCAGGTTCAGCTATGCTGAATCCTGTAATCTGACCCTGTCTGTCACATAGGGGATCCGCCCTCTTTGTTTACACAAGCGGGCGGATTTCCTCACTCAAGTATTAATAGTGATATAATCAGCACAAACCATAAACAAAAAATGTATATAAATGCACGCACAAGGCTGCCAACAATCAGTGTTAAACACAAAACACCAGTGATCACTCGATCCCCGACAATCGGGGAAGAGCGGCGGTGATCACCGCCTCTCCTCCCCTGGCCTGACTCCCGCTGTGTCTGAATACAGCAGGGGCGAGGCTCCGGTGGCGCGCGCGCGCCGCCAAGGGAGGGGAGAGTCTGGTGACGTAGGTCTACGTCGCCAGACGATAACGAGCCACTGTGCCGCAGTAGCAGCTCAGTGAGCGATCGGCAAGTGGTTAACACATGCACCAAAATTCCACGTAAAGAATTCTTATAACGAAATTCAAACATGGTCTTGACCCAACCTCTGAATGGACCTTTAGAAAGATCAAAAAGCAACTTTCCAAGCAGTTACATTTATAATAAACAATGCCTATAGTTTGTAAGGCTCCTGTAAAGTGGACAATGCTCCTATCAGTGTGCTGACACACTATTCATTTTTAGGGAGATTTTTGCAAGAATAGCAGAAACGAAGCGAGGAATCAAACGGCTGAACAACAATTGGAGGTTGAAGATCCAAGCAGGCAGTACAAGGACTGACTTTAAAGCAGATCTTCACTAAATCTGAGCACCACAAATCAAAAACACTGCTTAATTCATTTTTAATATTCATAGCAAATTCCCCCATCCATCCATGTCTCCGTGCTTTATTTTGTTGGGAAATCACCCCCCCCCCCCCCTAGCATTTCTGGCCATGGTCATCTTGAGTAAGGGCGAATGATTAATGTAGCATTTACTTCCTTGAATTCATCTGCCCCTAGCTCAAGCATGCATGCAGGAAAGTGTGCTTAGCTGAGAAAACCCCTCCGAAGACTCCTGGAATCATTTGCCTAAGCAATAATCCAGGAAGTTAAGCCCCGTACACACATAACGAATGTCGGCCGAACGATCGGCCGTCTTTTGTCCGGTGCTGTCCTGTCGGCTGAAAAGTGCAAAAGACTGCAGACAAATTTTGTCGGCCAACAACAGCCAACTGCAGAAGTGATGTCATGTGATGGTTAACTTTCCGTGTGTTTTTTCTTTTCTGAGCATGCCCAGTCTTGCTCATCTGCTGTTTGTCGGCCGAATTCTGTACTGACTGGCGAACAATCGGCTTCACGACAGATTCTGTTCGGCCGAAAATGCGCTGTCGGCTGTCGGAAGCATCATACTAACAAGCCTACAATCGGTCGTCGGCCGAATGTTTACGGCCGACAATCGGTACGTGTGTACGGGGCTAAACTGAAGAAATGTGCTGCACTTTAAACAGACGTTTTTTTCAATTAATTGTTCCCTCTATGAACTAGGATTGATCACACTAAAGATCTGACTCTGCCATGTATACAGTGAGGGAAAAAATATTTGATCCCCTGCTGATTTTGTACATTTGCCCACTGACAAAAAAATGATCAGTCTATAATTTTAACAATGAGAGACAGAAATATCCAGAAAAACGCACTTCAAAAAAATTATAAATTGATTTGCATTTTAATGAGTGAAATAAGTATTTGAACCCTTCCCAAAACATGACTTAGTACTTGGTGGCAAAACTCTTGTTGGCAATCACAGAGGTAAGACGTTTCTTGTAGTTGGCCACCAGGTTTGCACACATCTCAGGAGGGATTTTGTCCCACTTCTCTTTGCAGATCCTCTCCAAGTTATTAAGGTTTTGAGGCTGATGTTTGGTAACTCAAACCTTCAGCTTCCTCCACATATTTTCTATGGGATTGAGGTCTGGAGACTGGCTAGGCCACTCCAGGACCTTAATGTGCTTCTTCTTGAGCCACTCTTTTGTTGCCTTGGCCATGCGTTTTGGGTTATTGTCCTGCTGGAATACCCATTCAATGCCCTGGCTGAAGGAAAGAGGTTCTCACCGAAGACTTGACTGTACATGGCCCTTGCCATCGTCCCTTTGATGCGATGAAGTTGTCCTGTCCCCTTAGCAGAAAAATGCCCCCAAAGCATAATGTTTGCACCTGCATGTTTGACAATGGGGATGGTGTTTTTGGGGTCATAGGCAGCATTGCTCCTCCTCCAAACACGGCGAGTTGGGTTGATGCCAAAGAGCTTGATTTTGGTCTCATCTGACCACAACATTGTCACCCAGTTCTCCTCTGAATCATTCAGATGTTCATTAGCAAACTTCAGATGGGCCTGTACATGTGGTTACTTGAGCGAGGGGACTTTGAAGACCCTGCAGGATTTCAGTTCTTCACGGTGTAGTGTGTTACCAATTGTTTTCTTGGTGACTATGGTCCCAGTTGCCTTGAGTTCATTGACAAGATTTTCCCATGTAGCTCTGGGCTGATTCCTCACCGTTCTCATGATCATTGAAACTCCATGAGGTGAGATCTTGCATGGAGCTCCAGATCGAGAGAGATTGACAATTATTTTGTGATTCTTCCACTTGTGAATAATCGCACCAACTGTTGTCACCCTCTCACCAAGCAGCTTAGCGATGGTCTTGTAGCCCATTACAACTTTGTGTAGGTCTACAATATTGTCCCTGACATCTTGGACAGCTATTTGGTCTTGGCCATGGTGGAGAGATTAGAATCTGATTGATTGCCTCTGTGGACAGGTGTATTTTATACAGGTAACAAGTTGAAATTAGGAGCACCCCCTTTTAAGAGAGTGCTCCTAATCTCTGCTTGTTACCTATATAGAAGTCATCTGGTTGCCATAAATCTTGCTGATTGATAGGGGATCAAATATTTATTTCTCTCATTAAAATGCAAATCAATTTATAATTTTTTTGGAATGCGTTTTTCTGGATTTTTCTATTGTTATTCTGTCTCTCACTGTTAAAATAAACCTACCAATAAGATTATAGACTGATCATTTCCTTGTTAGGGGTCAAACGTAAAAAAATCAGCAGGGGATCAAATATTTTTTTCCCTTCACTGTAAGGCTCCGTTCACATGTCAGCGTATGGATCGCGGGCAGAACCGCCGGGGTTCCACCCGCGATCCGGAGATTATTGCAAATCGCGGGACGCCTGTGCGTTGCCCGTTGATTTGCAATAGCCCCCCAAACGCTGAGCGATGTTGCCGTGATTTCCGCCTGCCGAATCACGGTAACATCGCGCAAAAAAGAATCGCGGGGCGCATTACGCCCAAAAATGTACAAGAGCTTCTTTGGAGCGTATTGCGTCCCGCGATTTTTTTTTGCGCGATGTTACCGCGATTCGGCAGGCGGAAATCGTGGCAACATCGCTCAGCGTTTGGGGGGCTATTGCAAATCAACGGGCAACGCACAGGCGTCCCGCGATTTGCAATAATCACCGGATCGCGGGCGGAACCGCGGCGGTTCTGCCCGCAATCCATACGCTGACATGTGAACGGAGCCTTAATGTTCAGCATCTTTTGTAATCATAGAGGTAATGCAAGTTTCTAGCAAGTATTTAGCCTACACAATCAGTATACTACACACATGATTTTACAAACCATCAAACAGTTTTCTCCTGCTAAAACTCATGGAAGTCCACCGAGTCCATGTGCCAGCCAGAGAAACAGTAAGGTCGAGGCAGAAGTTTTTGTCAACTGACAGCCAAGAAACTATGATTTTGCTTACAGATGGGGCCATAGGAGGAAGGTCACCACTCATCATTAGGGACTGAAACAAGGACAAGGAAATGGACATCACTATACCAAACAAACAAAATTGCTACTTCTCTTATCGTAAACAGCCTTCTTATATGTGATTTTAATAAAAGTTTATTGTAAACAGGAATGCACTGAATAGGTTGTAATTGGGGATGTGGTACCTAGACCATAAAGTAAATCAGCCCAATTACATTATTTTGTGGTACAACCACCAAACAATGGCTTTTAATTTTTACAATCCAATCATAACCATGTTATTAACCACTTAAGCCCCGGAAGATTTTACCCCCTTCCTGACCAGGGTTTTTTTTGCGATTTTTTACTGCGTGACTTTAACGGACAATTGCGCGATCGTGCGACGCTGTACCTAAACAAATTTCACGTCCTTTTTTTCCCACAAACAGAGCTTTCTTTTGGTTGTATTTGATCACCTGTGCGATTTTTTGATCATGCGCTATAAACAAAAAAATAGCGTCAATTTTGCAAAAATAACAATATTTTTCACATTTTTTTATATGAAATTCCCCCCCAAAAAAAATGTAAAAATCCAAATTTTTTAACATTTTCGGCCAATTTGTTTTATGCTACATATGTTTGGTAAAAAAAAATTGCAAAAAGCGTATTTTGATTGGTTTGCTCAAAAGTTACTAACAAAGGGAAAGATTTTTGTCATTTTTTGGTGTTTTTTTTTTAACGAGTAATGGCGGCGATCTGCGATTATTTTTGCAGGACTGCGACATTGCGGCGGACAGATCGGACCCTTGACTGACATTTTTGACACTTTTGGGGTTACCAGTGACATTACTGCAATAATCAGTGCTATACATATGCACTGTTACTGTAAAAATGACACTGGCAGGGAAGGGGTTAACTGAATTGGAGAGGGAGGGGTTAAGTGTGTCCTAGGGGCGTGTTTCTAACTGTGATTGGGTGTGGCTACTAGTGTAAAAACAGAGATCAACGGTCCTACATAGTAGAACCGTCTGATCTCCATTTTTACACAGGGGAGAATGACAGGCGGCTTGTTTACATCAGCCGCCTGCCTTTCACCCTCTGCACCGACGATCGGCGAGTGACCGGCGGACATCGGGTCCGCCGGTCACACGCACTGACCTGTTAGGGAACGAGCCGGGGTGGGCGCGCGCTCGCCTGCTATTGGCTCACAAGCCGGTGACAGGCTAGTGACGTACCGGTACGTCACTTTGCCTAGCCGGGGCTGACCGCCGCAGTATATGTACTTGCGGCGGTCGGCAAGTCAAGTGCTTGAGTGTTAATTAATTTTATTGGCCAGAATAAATTATTATTCTGACCAATGAAATAAATTAACGCCAAAGTGCTTGAAGCGCCTAAATGCGTGTAGAACAGTTTACATGCGTCAAGCATATAGGGCCTTTAGAAAAGCTGGGGCAGTTTAATTTTCCTCTGTACGGCACTGTAGGTAATTTCACAGCTGCTGTATATAAATGTATAATAATATTGTTTGAGTGTGATTAGACATTAGAGTGTGAGCTCCTCTGGTGCAGAGACTGATGTGACTGGCTCAGTGCTCTCTGTACTGCACTATGGTATATGTCAGGGCTATATAAATGTATTATAATAATAATAGTATTTAATTGTGGTGGAACATTAGAGCATAGCTCTCAACTGTCCCTGATTTTGAGGGACTGTCCCTGATTTGGAACAAAGTCCCTCTGTACCTCTTTCGTCTTTATTTGTCCCTCATTGTGGTCTGATCTATATAGTTGTATATAAAATGCTCTATTTATCTTTTGATATCATAAAACATGGACAAATTGGTTTGAAGTTACGACTATTATGTTATACTATAAAAATATTCTCACTTCTGGAGAAAAAAAGAAATAATCTCAGACTCCTGAGTAAAGTGAGTCAGAATATGACATACCAATTAACGTAAATCATTATTTGTCATGTGTCGTTCCCCCCCCATTTTCCTTTTTTTTTTTTTCTTTACTTACTTCTTATTTGAACTTTTTTTTTTTTTTTTTTTTTGCTATTTTTTTTTTTTTTTTGTTATTCCCTCCCTCCTTCATTTATTTTTCCTTGAAGCAAAAAGGGTGACAATTAAATATTAAAGGTTTGCGTTTAAAGACAATCTGAGTTAACCCCATTTGATGCAAAGAATAATTTTGCTAGCAATAGGAAGATGTGATTTAACGGTTGTTTTGATCTTATTTATGAGCTTTGATATATAATACATGAAATAGCAATAAAAAATTATTAAATGAAAAAAAAAGTATAAAGAAAAAAAGCCAGTATAAAGAAATAGAAGTGGTAAAAAAAAAATAAATAAATAATAATAAAAAAAAAAACACTTGTGGGTTTAACAATTTTTTTTTATTTTGTACAATTCTAAAGGGGGTGTGGCAGGAGGCGTGTCTCATGCCTACATACTTTTTCTACTAGGTGTCCCTCATTCCCATCTCAAAAAGTTGGAAGGTATGTTAGAGTGTAAGCTCCTCTGGTCCAGAGACTGATGTGTCTGGCTCAGTGTTCTTTGTGCAGCACTACAGTATATGTCAGAGATATATGAATGTATTATAATAATAATAATAGTGTGTGACTGAAGTGGGACATTGGAGTGTAAGCTCCTCTGGTGCAGAGACTAATGTGACTGGTGTAGTGTACTCTGTACAGCACTATGGTATATGTCAGAGCTATATAAATGTGTAATAATAGTGTGTGACTGTGGTGGGGACATTAGAGTGTAAGCTCCTTTGGTGCAGAGACTGATGTGACTGGCTCAGTGTTCTCTGTACAGCACAAAGGTATATGTCAGAGCTATATAAATGTATAATAATAGTAGTATTTAATTGTGGTGGGACATTAGAGTATAAGCTCCACTGGGGTCTTGTGTGAATGGTTCAACGTTCTTTGAACAGTGCTGCAGAATTGTATCTGTATTTATTAATAGTAAAAAGAAGCAATGAATCAATCATAGAAATATATATTTTAACCTTCCTAGCGGTATTCCCGAGTGTGGCTCGGGGTTAAATTTCAGTGCCAAAAGCGGTAACCCCGAGCCACACTCGGGGTACCGCTAGGAAGATCGCTGGATCCTGGTAGAGGGGTTACTTACCTTGTCCCTGGGATCCAGCCATGTATCCCGGCGGTGTGCGGCGGCGGATCTTCCTCCCGATGCTCTGTGTGCCCCGGCTTCCGTCTCCTGCGGCGGTGGCAAATTCAAATGTAAAACACACCAAACACACTGATACATTGCAAAATTCACAGTTTGCCCCCCAGTGCCCTTTCCTGCAGTTTTATATATTTATATATATATATATATATATATATATATATATACGTGTATATATATATATATATATATATATATATATATATATATATATATATATATGTGTGTGTGTATATATATATATATATATATGTGTATGTATATGTATGTATATGTGTATATATATATATATATATATATATATATATATATATATATATATATATATATATATATATATATGTGTATGTATATGTGTGTGTATATATATATATATATATATATATGTGTATATATATATATATGTGTGTGTGTGTACATGTATATATGTGTGTATATGTATGTATGTATATATATATATATATATATATATATATATATATATATATATATATATATATAGTATACATACATACTTTAACTTATTTATAGTTATTTATTATATTATAATTTATGATTTTGTGTTTCAAACTTTTTCATACCCGAGATGTTATAAAGAAGAACGCACAGTAAAAGAAAAATCATATGTAAATAGTTGGTTTAGGCTGCTCATTCTTAAGAATTACATGCAAAATAATGGTGCCGCTTTCAGCACCTAAAATCGGAAAGAATCATCCCGCCAGGGTGGTTAATGCAAAAAATAATGACACTGTTTGTTAAAAGTATTTAATTTTTATTCTAAATGTAAACTAAGCCATTGGGAAGGAGGATGAGTGCAGAGAAGGGTGTGTGCGTCCATGGAAGGTGCACTCAGTTTCCCGCACTCCTGCGTTTCGTTCGGCACAGAATCGTCCCGGGTCTCTTTGCAAAGTGTAAATACTCATACTGAGAGGAGTCACTCGTACATTATTAAACTACAGTCAGGTTAATGGTCTCTCAGCTTATATAATTCCGACTTCAAGAACAGCCAGAGCTCCGCTCGGCAAAGGTGATTGGGTGACGGGGAAATATGTTCACCTAATCAGCCGTATAGGGTTGCACGCGAGTCGTCAATATTATGTTTCCGAGTCCCAGCCAAGTGCTGTGTGAATGGCCCGTCTGTTTTCGGACACGGGGGGCTCTGCGGCTGGTCCGCGACAAAACTCGCACTCTGCATGAATGGCGGGGCTTGTGCTGCAAAGTTGTCTTTGGTCGGGATGTTAACATTCACCCTCCGCATTCCTCAGGCGTTCAGAGGGAATGGCAAGTCACAGTGGCTGGATTCTAAGAAAGGACCGGCTTGTTCTTCCCTAAAGTAAAACTCTTGAATCTTGTATGGACACGTTGCACGGATCCCTTTTCCTTTCTAATAGAATTCCGTGTTTAAAGATAAATCTGACACCAGAAATTAATAAATGCATCAGAGACACGGCTAAAGCATCCAAGACACATAGTAGGGGTATTCTGGACAGCACCTCTGCTTCTTAACCACTTCAGCTCTTGTACCGGTATACCCCGTATAGACCGGAGCAATTTTTACATTTACGCTGTGTGCATGTTTATTTGGCAATTTTTTAATTATTTTTTTTTTTTTATATATATATATATATATTTTTATTAAAATTTTCATCAAAGAAATTTAAAATAAATAAATAAATAAATAAAAAAGGAATAAATGAGATTAACCATTAAGCCCTGGAAGATTTTACCCCCTTCCTGACCAGGCGCTATTTTGCGATTCGGCACTGCGTAACTTTAACGGACTCGTGCGACGCTGTACCCAAACGAAAATTGATGTCCTTTTTTTCCCACAAACAGAGCTTTCTTTTGGTGGTATTTGATCACCTGTGCGATTTTTATTTTTTGCGCTATAAACAAACAAAGAGCGACAATTTTGAAAAAATAATATTTTTCACATTTTTTTTATATGAAATTCTAAAAAAAAAGGTAAAAATTTAATTTTAGGCCAATTTGTTTTCTGCTACATATTTTTGGTAAAAAAAAAAAAAATCGCAATAAGCGTATTTTGATTGGTTTGCGCAAAAGTTATTGCGTTTAATAACTACGGGAAAGATTTCTTATTTTTATTTATTTTTTTTAACGAGTAATGGCGGTGATCTGCGATTTTTTTTTTTTGCAAGGCCAGCGACATTGCGGCGGACAGATCGAACCCCTGACTGACATTTTTGACACTTTTGGGGTTACCAGTGACATTACTACAGTAATCAGTGCTATACATATGCACTGTTACTGTAAAAATGACACTGGCAGGGAAGAGGTTAACTTTATTGGTGATCAGTGGGTTAAATGTATCCCTAGGGGGCGTGATTCTAACTGTGGGGGGCGTGGCTTGTGATGTAACCACAGAGACAAACGATCCTACATAGCAGGATCATACAGTCTCTGCCTTTACATCAGGGAAAATGACAGGCGGCTTTGTTTACATCAGCCGTCTGCCTTTCTCCCTCTCCAGCGGGAGATCGCGAGTGACCGGTGGACATCGGAGCCGCCGGTCACTCATGCCAGGGAACAAGCGGGGGCGGGAGCGCGCCTCTGGCGGTGCGCGCTCGCCCCCTACAGGCTCCTGGGCGAGCGACGTAGTACTACGTCACTTTGCCCAGGAGGGGCTGACCGCCGCAGTAAATGTACTTGCGGTGGTCGGCAAGTGGGTAGTTAATTTTTTTTTTTTTTTTTATATATGTATATTTTTAATTACATTTTCATCATAGAAATTTCTAAAAAAAAAAAAAAAAAAAAGGAATAAAAAAGATTCAATTAACAACAAAGAAATATACAGTAAAGCTGATAGGTGCCTTGAAGGGTAACTCCACTTTCGTGGGGAAAAAAAATAGGAAATAAAGAAAAAACAATATAGTGTATACAATTGCGATACAAATCATATTGTAATTGAATGTTATTAAAGAGGATGTGTAAACTCTTAGCTTTTTTTCCCCCCTGCAAAGTAAATGCATAATGTGCTAGTATGCGTCACATATTAGCACATTATGTGACACTTACCTGCAACGAAGCCCGCACTGTCCCGACTGCCGGCCGCATCCATCTTCACCCGTCTTCCTTCCGGGTCTGCAGACTCCGTCTTTATTACTGGCCGGAGCCGCGTGATGTCACTCCCGTGCATGCACGCAGGAGCCGCCAGTCACAGCACAGGGCTCTGAAGAAATGGCACGGGCGGCCGTTTCTTCAGAGCGCATGATGGCGTCATCGGCTGCATGCACTGTAAATATCTCCTAAACGGTGCAAGTTTAAAAGAGATTTACAACACCTATAGGTAAGCCTTATTATAGGCTTACCTATAGGTAAAAGTCATTAAAGTGGGTTTACAACCACTTTAGAAAATGACCTTTCCTTTTCAATCTGCAGCTATTGTAATGGTCTGAAAATGCAATTCAATATGGATCTGTTCTGTACACAGAATGTATACTGACCACACCCCCAGAAACATCATTTTCTGCTTGTGTGATTGGCTCACTGATTTTCCCAGATGTCTGCACTAAGATACAAGTCAGATTTCTGGAATCCCCTGCAACAAAAATGTCATTTTTGGTGAGATACTCCCAATAGGAACACGTCTAAAGGGATGCAGGCCCACCAGATTAACTCATTAGAGCCCTGCAGCTGCCACAGCTGATAGATAATTATGAAACCGCTCCCATTAGACCCACTCAGCACAGAGGAATAAACAATGATTTCTTCAGAATAACAAAAGGTAGGAATCTGCAACCAAAGAAAAAGGTGACCGCACTTCAAGATGCAAGGGAATCTTTATTTCATAAAATCATCCAACATTGAGTAATGAAATCATATTAACTTCATGACACGCATGGAAAGGAGCAAGATTGACGGGTTTCATAAACGCAATCGCTTAGTCATAACCTATAGTTGCTTGAAGTGTTTGACTCTTAACCACTTAAGCCCCGGAAGATTTTACCCCCTTCCTGACCAGGGGGTATTTTGCGTTTCGGCACTGCGTGATTTTAACGGACAATTGCGCGGTCGTGTGACGCTGTACCTAAACGAATTTGACGTCCTTTTTTTCCCACAAACAGAGCTTTCTTTTGGTGGTATTTGATCACCTGTGCGATTTTTTGATCACGCGCTATAAACAAAAAAAGAGCGTCAATTTTGCAAAAATAACAATATTTTTCACATTTTTTTATATGAAATTCCCCCCCCAAAAAAAAGTAAAAATCAAAATGTTTTAAAATTTTCAGCCAATTTGTTTTATGCTACATATTTTTGGTAAAAAAAATCGCAAAAAGCGTATTTTGATTGGTTTGCGCAAAAGTTATCGCGTTTACTAACAAAGGGAAAGATTTTTGTCATTTTTGTTGTTTTTTTTTTAACGCGTAATGGCGGCGATCTGCGATTTTTTTTGCGGTACTGCGACATTGGGGCGGACAGATCGGACCCTTGACTGACATTTGTGACACTTTTGGGGTTACCAGTGACATTTCTACAGTAATCAGTGCTATACATATGCACTGTTACTGTAAAAATACACTGGTTGTGAAGGGGTTAACTTTATTTGGGAGGGAGGGGCTGTGTGTATCCCTAGGGGCGTGCTTTCTACTGTGATTGGCTGTGGCTTGAGCTGTAAGGACACTGATCAACGGATCTACATACTAGATCCGTTTGATCAGTGTCTTTACAGGGAGGAGAATGACAGGTGGCTTGTTTACACAAGCTGCCTGACATTCTCCCTCTCCCCCGCCGATCGCCGAGTGACCGGCGGACATCGGGTCCGCTGGTCACACGCGCGGGGGGGTCCGTGACCACGCGGGGGCGGGAGCGCGCCTCCGGGGGCGCGCGCTCGCTCCCTAGACCCTCACAAGCTAGTGACGTAGCCCTACGTCACTTTGCCTGTGAGGGGCTGACTGCCGACGTAGATCGGCGTTAGGCAGTCGGCAAGTGGTTAAATAGCCTAAGATCAGCTGTGAACTATCAAGCACTAAAAAAATTTGCCCCAATGCAAGACATAATACAAAGTATCAAATCAAGACAGAACATACAAATAAGCACAATAAATACTAAATATATTCAAACATTTACACACAATACGGAAAATAAATTATAAAGTTAAGAGAATTACGTATGTGGAGATGTATAGACACCTGAAAGACAAATTCGTCCAGTTGGGTTGTCTACACTCCTAGCGCAAACACAGGGTGGGAAAACAAGAAAAAAAAAGGAAAAAGAACGATAGCACAATAATGAAATAGAAAAATATATATAAACGTAAATATATGCATGAAACCAATAATTGGAGAAGTGCATGTTTTGATATTAATACCACAATGAGAGACCTCCTTACCCCCTTTTTTCTTTTTTTTTTTTTTTTTTTTTTCTTCCCTTTGGTTTAGGAACTATTAAGGTGCAGTAAAGCTGGTATTTGACACAGATGTATAGAGGTATAAACCTAATTTTACTTGTTATTTGTTGTTTCTTTTTTTTTTGATTTTTTTTTTATTTCATTTCATGTATTGTCGAAAAAAATTTAATAAAAACATATAAATAAAAAAAAATAACTAGAGAAGTTGTAAAAAAGGATATACGGTATGTAAAAATACTTTAGAATAGAATAGATCCATATTTGTGTATTAAATAACACACCAAAATATCCAAATACACACAATAGTTCAAAGAATCAAAGTATGGTATAACATATATAAGGGAAAAAAAAAAAATATATATATATATATATATATATATATATATTTTTTTTTTCTTCTTTCTTATATATGTTATACCATACTTTGATTTTTTGGATTATGCCCCATACACACGTGCAGATTATCTGAAGACTTTTGTCTGCAGACTTACCAAAACCATATAATATGAGGTCAAACCTAAACACTTTCAATTTGTATGCAATCCGGCAGGCCCCTATACTACATAGAAAAGGTAAGTCTGAAGACAAAAGTCTGCAGATAATCTGCACGTGTGTACGGGGCATTAGTGTGTGTATTGTGTTATTATTGTGTATAAAGTTTATTTTTATTTTTTTTATATATACAGGTATACAGATATATATACAGATATTATTTATCACATATTTTTATATCTATCTATCTATCTATCTATCTATCTATCTATATATATATATATATATATATATATATATATATATATATATATATATATATATATATATATATATATATATATATATATATATATAAATATATATATATATATATATATATATATATATATATATATATATATATTATATATATATATATATATATATATATATATATATATATATATATATATATATATATATATATATATATATATATATGTGTGTATATGTGTGTGATAAACACCTGTATATAAAAAAACATTTTTTTTTTTTTGCCATTGCTTAACCACTTCCGGACAATTTCACCCCCTTCCAGTCCAGGCCCAGGTCAGTTTTCAGCGCTAAGAACTTTTAGACAGCGCCAGCCCCTCCAAATCTATTCTAGTGACTGCAGCCTCTAGCCCTCTAGCGGGCCAGAATAAATATGTGTAAATGTTAGGGAGAAGGAGCTGTCACACCTATGGGGATGGGGGATAATTATCCCTATCCAATTACAATAGGTAAGATATAATCTCTGTGTCCAGGGCCGGATTAAGAGCATCATGGTCTTGGTGCTGAGGATTTTGAAGGGCTTTAAGGGCCGTGCCTTGGCATGCACCCAGAGGAGGAAGGGTGCAGCCATGCATGCCTAATTCAACATGGGATGCTGTCTCTGAAGCCCATATACACATCCATGCATCGGCAACTGTCCCTCCTTGTCCGGCCTTCGTGCTGTGTGGGGAGGTTCTGAGGGAGCTGCCTGGGGAAGCGAGCATAGAAGCCAGACTTCTGTGTTTACAAGTGACAGAAGAGCGGTAACAGTGAATATGGCCAACCCGGGGCCTATATAAAGGTAGGGGCCTGGAGCTGCAGCTCCAATAGCCCCTACGTTAATCTGGCCCTGTCTGTGTCTACTAGTATGCCCGGAAAAACTAAAAACGGTGCCAAAAATGATTAAAATATAAAATGACATGTAAACCAATACATAGTGATAAAAAACCATTGGTAATAATTATATGGGGTTCCACACTCTAATCCACACATGCATATGCATGCAGTCCCATGAGTATTAAAAACAGCACAAACCATATATTGTGAATCCTTAAAGCGGTAGTATACTCCTTTTTTTTTCTTTTACCTACAGGTAAGCCTATAATAAGGCCTATAATAAGGCTTACCTGTAGGTACAATTAATACCTCCTAAACCTGCACGGTTTAGGAGTTATTTGCTCTGCATGCAGCCGCTGACGCTAGCGGCGCAAGCGCTCTGAAGATCCGGTGGACCTTGAATGAATATATAGTCCAAACACCTCCACACCTCCTTATTATTATAAGTGTTTGTGGTCCCTGTAAATAGATCCAGTGCTCCACCATGTGCAAACACAATGCACTCCTGAGGGACCACAATGCTTTTGATCCACTGATGTATAACACTTCTAAGAAGCAGCAACCAGACCTCAATGCATTTTGCCGTTAGGAAATCCAGTTGCCACCATTTTTCCATAGAGCTAAATAGTCACTGCCTCCATCCCATTGGTGCACTGCCAATTTTCAGTGCTGTCGCGCGTTGAATACCAATTACACTGTACACAAATGAAATTTTTTGTAATTTTTTTCTAAACAGACAAAGCTTTCTTTTGGTGGTATTTAACCACTTCAATACCAGACACTTTCACCCCCTTCCTGCCTAGACCAATTTTCAGCTTTCAGTGCTGTCACACTTTGAATGACAAATACGCGGTCATGCAACACTGTACCCATATTACATTTTTATCATTTTTTTTTCACACAAATAGAGCTTTCTTTTGGTGGTATTTTTTCACTGCTGTTTTTTTTTTTTTTTTTTTAAATGTTTTGCAAAACAAACAAAAAAGACAAAAAGTTTTGCGCAAAAAAAAACGTGCGTTTTTTAAATTTCTGTTATAGAATTTTGCAAATAAATAATCTTTCTCTGTAAATTTAAGCCAAAATGTATGCTCCTACATTTCTTTTATATATATATATATATATATATATATATATATATATAGTATATCTGAAAATCGATCAAAACTGACTGCCTATCTCATTTCTTGAGCCCCTAAAATTCCAGGACAGTACTAATTCCCCCAAATTACCCCTTTTTGGAGAGGCCAAAATGTGTGTTATTCACAGGTTTAAAATGAAGGGTGAAAATAAAGGGGAAAAAAGAAAAGTAATGCAGCCACCTCATCTAAGGACTGATAATCGCCAGTATACTACATTTTAGTTTTCGAGTTTAGATATGCTTTAATGAAGTGATCTCCAAACTTTGGCCCATGGTTTGGATGTGGCCCTTTGCTTGCCTTTATCCGACCCTTGGGGCACTTTTCTCCCACTGACATAGTTACATAGTTAGTGAGGTTGAAAAAAGACATCAGTCCATCCAGTTCAACCTATGATGTGTGCGTGTGTTTGCTGTTAACCGCACATTGTATACCCCTCTATGTTGTGGTCTTTAAGGTGCCCATCTAATATTTTTTTGAAACTATCAATGCTCCCCGCTGATACCACTGTTTGCGGAAGAGAATTCCACATCCTTACTGCTCTGACAGTGAAGAACCCCCTACGTACTTTAAGGTTAAACCGCCTTTCCTCTAGTTTTAGTGAGTGGCCATGTGTCTTATTGTATTCCCTTTCTCTGAATAGTTTGTTCCTTATGCTAGGGTCACCAGTACAGTATTCGTACATTGATATCATATCCCCCCTCAATCGTCTATTTTCCAGAGAGAATAAGTTCAGTGCTTGTAATCTTTCCTCATAGCTGATGTCCTCCATTCCCCTAATTATTTTTGTTGCCCTTCTCTGGACTTTCTCCAGTTCCAGCACATCCTTCCTGAGGACCGGTGCCCAGAACTGGACAGCATACTCCAGATGTGGCTGGACCAGAGTCTTGTAGAGTGGGAGAATAATCTCTTTATTTCTGGAGTGAATCCCCTTTTTTATACATCCCAGTATTCTGTTGGCTTTGCTTGCAGCGGCTTGGCATTGAATGCCACTGCCAAGCCTGTTGTCCACCAGTACCCCCGGGTCCTTTTCCATCCTAGACTCACCCAGAGGTTCCCCCCCTAGTGAGTAGTTTGCTTTCTGGTTTCTGGCCCCCAAGTGCATTACTTTACATTTTTCAACATTAAACCTCATCTGCCATGTAGTTGCCCCACCCCATTATTTTGTTCAGGTCCGCTTGTAAGGTTTCCACATTCTGACAACCAATCAATGTGACAAAATTCCTGTTACAGACCTCATCAATGGGGCACTATTTCTTCTATTGACACCAATAATGGGGCACTATTCCTCCCACTGACACCAACAATGGAGCACTATTCCTCCCACTGACACCAACAACTAGGCACTATTTCTCCTCCCACTGACACTAACTACGGGGCACTGTTTCTTCCAACTGACACCAATGATGAGGCACTATTCCTCCAATGACACCAATATTGGGGCACTGTTCCTTCCACTGACACCAACAACGGAGCACTATTTCTCCCATTGAAACCAATGATGGGGCACTATTCCTCCCACTGACACCAACAATGGAGCACTATTTTTCCCATTGACACCAATGATGGGGCACTATTCCTCCCACTGACACCAACAATGGGGCACTATTCTTCCCCCTAATGCCAAAGGTGCACTTTTTACTCCCACTGATGCTAGGACATTTCTACTTCCGCTGACCACAGTCCGGACCCCCTAAAATCTGAAGGACCCTAAACTGGCCCTTTGTTTAGGAAGTTTGGAGACCCCTGCTTTAATGGACGAAAAATACCAGCTGAATTATTTTATTTTTCTCCTTGTGTGTTTCTTGGTTTCACTGCAAAATATAAAAAAAAAACAATTCTCTACAGCTGTGCGTCATGTGAAAATTTTAATGCTTAAGCCAAAGTAACTGATCAATGCAATCTAGCAATTTGTTCTGCCAAACTCCCACGGCTTTCAGCCTATCAAAGCTTCTCCATTGTTCTGGCTCGGATGACCCAGCCTGGTCTGCTGATATCAGAGCAGTAAATATTTTTCTGGAGGACGGTTCTAATTGTCTACTTTGTTGTGTCTGTCTATTGTTTGTTGTGGAGACGGGGCACATGACGAAAGCAATGAAAGACCAATGAATCTTCTTCTAGTCCATCTCAGGTCAGGTGGAGACATTGTGCTGATGTAGATGATGGTTCCATAGATTAGGTGAGGCTCACCTCCATGCACATCCATTGTCATGGACACACTAGATTAGTTCTGGGAAAATGACTGGGTTGCCCTTTTCCCCTCTTCCCAGAGGATATCGGAACACGGGACAAGCTTGTACCGAGCTTGCCAAGTCAAGACAAAAGCAGATTTGTTGCGTTTTGCATGGCTTTTTTCCCTGCATGCCCAATGGGGTGGAAAGGCTGTTTGAGATAATTAAAATTCTAATCTGTGTAGGAAACCTGCTCCTCCCTAGAATTCATCTCACAGGTGTCTACAAATCACATCTGTGATAGGTCTTCTGAATCAGTCATGCGCTTGTTCATTACAGCCTTGGTTAGTGGATGATCCTTAAAGGAGAACTCCATTACAGCTCCATGTTCTGCATGCAGGGGCACTTTATGTACCATTGTGGAAGCTTCCAGTTGTGCAACATTAAGCCCCAGCAGCCCCTTACCATCCAGGTCAGGGTTTTTCAAACTTTCTAAACAAAGAGCCAATTTACTCTCCTGCTGACTTCAGAGGGGCCAGACTGTGGTCAGTGGGAGTGGATAATGCCTCAGGCTGGGTGGTTAGTGGGAGTAAAAAAAAAATACACAGCCTTCTGTTTGTGGTTAGGAGGAGGAATAGTGCCCCATCATTGGTTATAGTGGGAAGAACAATGCCCTCTTTGTTGGTGTCAGTGGGGAGACTAGTGACCCATCATTGGTGTAAGTGGGAGAAATAGTGCCCCATTGTTGGTGTCAGTGGGAGAAATAGTGCCCCATTGTTGGTGTCAGTGGGAGAAATAGTGCCCCATTGTTGGTGTCAGTGGGAGAAATAGTGCCCCATTGTTGGTGTCAGTGGGAGAAATAGTGCCCCATTGTTGGTGTAAGTGGGAGAAATCGTGCCCCATTGTTGGTGTCAGTGGGAGAAATAGTCCCCCATTGTTGGTGTCAGTGGGAGAAATAGTGCCCCATTGTTGGTGTCAGTGGGAGAAATAGTGCTCCATCATGGTTGTCAGTGAGAAGAATAATTCCCTCCTTGTTAACAGCGGGGAGAATAGAGTCCATTGTTGTGTAAGTGGGAGGATTAGTGTCCTGTCATTGGTGTCATTGGGGGGAAACAGTGCCCCATATTTAGTGTCAGTGGGGAGAATAGTGCCCCATTGTTGGTGTCAGTAGGGAGAAATAGTTCCCCATCATGGGTGTCAGTGAGAAGAACAATTCCCTCATTGTTGTTGACAGTAGGGAGAAAAGTGCCCCATTGTTGGTGTCAGCGGGAGAAATAGTGCCCCACCATTGGTATTAGTGGGAGGAATAGTGCCCCATCATTGACATTAGTGGGTAGTGCCCCATCAATGAAGTCAGTGGGAGGAATAGTACCCCATCGGTGGTGTCAGTGGGAGAAATAGTGCCCCATCTTTGGTGTCATAGTCATACAAGATACCGTGGACTTTTGGCCATCATCCAAATTGAGTACTAAACAAACACATACATAGAAAGTAGGACTTTGAAGGCCACAAAGGAGGGATGATCCCAATTGTATAAAAAGATTCCAATTTATTACAGCCATATAGTTAAAAACTGATTACACAAAGCATAATTAGACATACAAAATATTCCTATTGGGAATATCATAGATACAGAATACAGAAATGTCCCTGACATAGGCGTGCGCACAGGGTGTGCTGGGTGTGCCTGGGCACACCCTAATCACCTAGTGCACATTAGCATTATCGCTCTGTGTGCGGGCAAGGAGATGGGAAAGATCTCACTCTTACCAGCTCAGCCATAAGAGAGGTGCTAAAGCACTTCTCTTTAATTGTGCCAGCAGGGAGATGAATGCACCGGGGCCATATACATGTAGACACACACATGCATGTGTGTTTAAGATTTGAGGTGCACACCCTAAAGCAATAGGTTGTGCACACCTATGGTCCCTGATAGCAGAATGTGCAGGTCCTCAGATCCAATGCGTTTTTCCACAAGCTTCTTCAAGGCCACAGAGACCTTACAAACATTCTCCAATCACCAGATGCACTGGACAAATATATCCTCCGGGACAGGCGCTGGGACTATGTGAGCAGGAACCACCATTAGTGTTCTTAGGGGAGTGTTCCTGAATGAGGGGGCCCTCCTTACCGAGGGAACAACAATTCCTGCATATGGGTGGATGTGAACAAGTGGATTGAGGAGGTGGTCACTGTACAGTTCGTGTGTGGGTGCCCAAACACATCCACCCATATGCAGGAATTGTTGTTCCCTCGGAAAGGAACACTCCCTTAAGAACACGAATGGTGGTTCCTGCTCACATAGTCCCGGTGCCTGTCCCGAAGGATATATTTGTCCGGTGCATCTGGTGATTGGAGAATGTTTATAAGGTCTCTGTGGCCCTGAAGAAGCTTGTGGCAAAACGCGTCGGCTCGGAGGAACTGCACATTCTGCTATCAGGGACATTTCTGTATTCTGTATCTATAATATTCCCAATAGGAATATTTTGTATGTCTAATTATGCTTTGTGTAATCAGTTTTTAACTATATGGCTGTAATAAATTGGAATCTTTTTATACAATTGTGACCATCCCTCCTTTGTGGCCTTCAAAGTCCTACTTTTCTATGTATGTGTTTGTTTAGTAATCTTTGGTGTCAGTGGAAGATAAAGTGTCCCATCGATGGTGTCAGAGGAAGAATTAATGCTCTATCATTGATGTTAGTAGGAGGAATAATACCCCATTGTTAGTGTTAGAAGGAGGAATAGTGTCCCAAGGGCCAGATAAAGGCAAACAAAAGCAACAGGCTACAGTTTGGAGACCACTGGTGTAGGCCAACTTTTGTTTTAATGCCCCCACCCTGTGGTTCTCTATTGCAAGGATGGCGAAACTATACTGCCACCACAGCCAGTGGTTATTACTATTGACCTGATGTCACGACTCCCACCAGGGGAGAAGTGGCTGAACAGAACTTATGATGGCAACTTATTGGATGGTGTCGAAAACCAGAGTGGAGGACTCATCTGGCTGCTTGTTTAGTGTCAGCGACCGGGGGGGGGGGGTATTGTGTAAAGCTGGTGTGGTCGGGGGGGGGGGGTATGGTGTGGTCCAGCTGCCGCCCCCCCCCCCCATGGAGCACCAGCCGCCACTGTATGGATGTGCGGTGTACTTTCTGTATTGGCTTTGGGTGGCTGGGGCTGTGAATGGGCATGTTGGAACACAGAGTGACAGGTGTAGCTATCAAAGCAGACATGAAGCCGTGGCCTGCTGGTTGCCAGTCACTGATCTGGAGCATGCAGTGACAGGACTTCACGGGGCGGCTGTCCCTCTTGCCCTCCCCTTTACCCTGGTGTCGAATGGTTTGCTGCCTTGTAGCAACAAAGAACCATTTCTACACATTTCTTCCCTGCTGCCCCTGACAAGAAGCATTCTGAGCCATCAGCCAAACAGCTCAGACATCAGGATCCATGGAAAATTATTTTGCCGTATAACCTAATCAGGTCATTTTAGACTGATTTGTTATATGAGTAACCAGAGGAAGAAAGTCTCCGGCCAACACAACTGCGATATCCCAAAACCGACAGCGAGGAAAACAAAGATCTGTCAGTTGTCACATTGTTTAAAATCGAAACAAAGGCTCAAAACTCAAAACTTATTACATTTCTGGGTTTACAAGGAGGTCAAATGAGCTGAGCAGACGTGATACAATCTGGCTGCGGGTGAGAAGTATGGATCATAGATGGAAACCTGAACCCGGAAATATCTGTTCAGTCTGCAGTGCCGTTCCATTTACAGCTTCGTCACCCACTCAATCTCTGGCTGTCTGCGATTGTTAATTGTATACAACTAATTCTGCTTGTCTTAATGTGTTTCTAAACCCAAGAGCCTGCAGTCACTATATCTGGTCTCCCCAGGAGCCTGCACTCACTATATCTGGTCTCCCCAGGAGCCTGCACTCACTATAGCTGGGCTCCCCAGAAGCCTGCATTTACTATATCTGGTCTCCCCAGGAGCCTGCATTCACTATATCTGGTCTCCCCAGAAGCCTGCATTCACTATATCTGGTCTCTCCAGAAGCCTGCATTTACTATATCTGGTCTCCCCAGGAGCCTTCATTCACTATATCTGGTCTCCCCAGGAGCCTGCACTCACTATAGCTGGTCTCCACAGAAGCCTGCATTTACTATATCTGATCTCCCCAGGAGCCTGCACTCACTATATCTGGTCTCCCCAGAAGCCTGCATTTACTATATCTGGTCTCCCCAGGAGCCTACATTCACTATATCTGGTCTCCCCAGGAGCCTGCATTCACTATATCTGGTCTCCCCAGGAGCCTGCACTCACTATAGCGGGTCTCCCCAGAAGCCTGCATTCACTATATCTGTTCTCTCCAGAAGCCTGCATTCACTATATCTGGTATCCCCAGGAGCCTGCACTCACTATATCTGGTCTCCCTTGGAGCCTGCATTCACTATATGTGGTCTCCCCAGGAGCCTGCACCCACTATATCTGGTCTCCACCTAAGCCTGCATTCACTATATCTGGTATCCCCAGCAGCCTGCACTCACTATATCTGGTCTCCCCTGGAGCCTGCATTCACTATATCTGGTCTCCCCAGGAGCCTGCATTCTCTATATCTGGTCTCCCCAGGAGCCTGCATTCACTATATCTGCTCTCCCACAGTGCACAGAGCATGGAAATGCAATTATTTTAGTAAATAAAAACTGATAAATACCTTTTTTCATCAGCAGTATATAGCAGTCTTGTGACTTCTATCAGTGTCTGGTTAAAGCTTGTAGGAGGAATTTTCATTCTCCTCTGACTGTCCTGTGAGGCTGCAGGACCCCTGACCCTCTGTCTGAAAAATGCTGATTGGCCCTGTGCCGATACCATGCACCCTCCCAAGAAAAAAAAAAAACTGTCTAGCAATACACACCAAAAGATTTTTGCCACCCTAGGCAAAAAAAAAAAGTTGCTGCCCCTCATATGCTCGGCCCACAATGTGACATCACAATCTGGCAATTGGTTGAAATTAGGTGTTTTCCCCCATTTGGCTACTGTGACGTTCACTTTGATTCCCAAAAATTCACACTTTTCTAAATGAAACTGATAAAACATAGTTCAAATTGTATTTTAATTAAGAGCCCCTCTCTCCCTCCCACCCCCATCCCAAGTTGCTGAAGGGGTTAAAACCCCTTCAGTGACTTACCTCGGCGCTGGATCAGGCTCTGCCTACTCTCCTTTGCCGCGCATTAGGTCTCCCCCCGCCGGCTGACGTTGGTGGGGGAGACCTAATGAGCATGCGCGGCAATGGCCGCACACGCGCATTAGACCTCCCCATAGGAAAGCATTTTTCAATGCTTTCCTATGGGGATTTCGGCGACGCTGGAGCCCTCACCTAGCGTGCCATGCTGTAGCGCTCAGGCGGCACAGCATGAGGAGTGCCGCACCGGTCGGCGGTCCATTACTGATTCCGGGTGCAGGATGTCGGCCCCCCTGCTAAGTTGTGCCTTACAGGTAGCGCCGGCCCTGTGTGCAGAGTGACTCCAAAAGCTCTGTCTCAGGAGATGGATCGGGGACTGTGGAAGATGGGGAGGATCAGAGGAGACAGGATCAAACAGCCTGTTTACACAATGCAGAGGATTAACTCTTAGGTTCCACAGTGAGTATAACAAGCATGCTTTACTGCATATACACACTGGTTTTACTGTTGTGGGTTTAGTAACACTTTAAAGCGGTAGTAAAGCCCGCTTTGTTATTTTTACCTACAGGTAAGCCTATGATAAGGCTTACCTGTAGGTAAAATAATTTTCTCCTAAACATGCACCTTTTAGGAGATTTTCACCCGGCAAGCACCCCCAGATCCCGCCGCCACCATGTGAATGAGTATGAGGTACATAGTACCCCTACCCATTCACCAAAAAAGTGTAAAAAGTGAGTAAAGACACAACACGAGTTTTTGACAAGTCCTTCAATAAAAAATATATTTAAAAAAAAAAAATGTCCCCTGGTTTAGATTCATTGTCAA
>NW_028119197.1:15000-17500 GCF_965119305.1 Pelophylax lessonae | reverse complement strand
CCCGCCGGCCAGCTTGGGAAGCCCGGCCAGCATGGCGCGCGGCCGGAAAACGGCAGAGTCCCGCCGGCCAGCTTGGGTGGACCGGCCAGCATGGCGCGGGGTGCCGTTTCGCGGCCGGAAAAACGGCAAAGTCCCGCCGGCCAGCTTGGGAAGCCCGGCCAGCATGGCGCGCGGCCGGAAAACGGCAGAGTCCCGCCGGCCAGCTTGGGTGGACCGGCCAGCATGGCGCGGGGTGCCGTTTCGCGGCCGGAAAAACGGCAAAGTCCCGCCGGCCAGCTTGGGAAGCCCGGCCAGCATGGCGCGCGGCCGGAAAACGGCAGAGTCCCGCCGGCCAGCTTGGGTGGACCGGCCAGCATGGCGCGGGGTGCCGTTTCGCGGCCGGTCGCCCTGGCGCGGGAGCCGACGTCCCCCCCCTCGGACTTTTTCGACTTTTTGACCACCGGGGGGTATAGCCGGCGGCGGCCTCGACCCGCACCCTCGAGGGGGGCCTCCGGAAAAATTATCTCGTGACCCCTTGGGTCCAGGGACCCCAAACTCGCACCTCGCCTAGAGGGGGTCCCCGACCCCCGGCCCACCGAGTTTCGTGTCCCTGCCGCCTACGGTTCCGGAGATATCGACCGGTAAAACCCGCAAGTTCCGTCCGCCGAGGCTGCGGTAATACGCGGCTGAATCGCGGCTCGACGCCCGCTGCCTCCCCGGCCGCCGGAGGCTCCCGCGTCCGGGGTCGGTTCTCCCCCTCCGCTTCCAGCCAGGGACCCCAAATTTTTCAGGGACCTCGCCCGCCCCCCTGGCCACGTAAAACGCGGAGCTCGAATCCCCCCTCGCCCAGGGGTCCGGAGATATCGGCCGGTAAAAACCGCAAGTTCCATCCGCCGAGGCTGCGGTAATCCGCGGCTGAATCGCGGCTCGACGCCCGCAGCGTCCCCGGCAGGGGACCGCCGGTATTCGGGAGCCCGCCGCTCCTCGCCCGTTGCACCCAGAGACCCCAGACTTGCACCGGATCTAGAGGGGGTCCCCGACCCCCGGCCCACCGAGTTTCGCGTCCCTGCCGCCTACGGTCCCGGAGATATCGACCGGTAAAAACCGCAAGTTCCGTCCGCCGAGGCTGCGGCAGGACCCGGCTAGATCGCGGCACACCGCTCGCGGCGTCCCCGGCCACCGCAAAGGCTCCCGGCGGCGAGCTTGGGTTGCCCGGCCAGCATGGCGCGAGGTGCCGTTTCGCGGCCGGAAAAACGGCAAAGTCCCGCCGGCCAGCTTGGGAATCCCGGCCAGCATGGCGCGAGGTGCCGTTTCGCGGCCGGTCGCCCTGGCGCGGGAGCCGACGTCCCCCCCTCGGACTTTTTCGACTTTTTGACCACCGGGGGGTATAGCCGGCGGCGGCCTCGACCCGCACCCTCGAGGGGGGCCTCCGGAAAAATTATCTCGTGACCCCTTGGGTCCAGGGACCCCAAACTCGCACCTCGCCTAGAGGGGGTCCCCGACCCCCGGCCCACCGAGTTTCGTGTCCCTGCCGCCTACGGTTCCGGAGATATCGACCGGTAAAACCCGCAAGTTCCGTCCGCCGAGGCTGCCGCAAGCCGCGGCTTAATCGCGGCTCGACGCCCGCTGCCTCCCCGGCCGCCGGGGGCTCCCGCGTCCGGGGTCGGTTCTCCCCCTCCGCTTCCGGCCAGGGACCCCAAATTTTTCGGGGGCCTCGCCCGCCCCCCTGGCCACGTAAAACGCGGAGCTCGAACCCCCCCTCGCCCAGGGGTCCGGAGATATCGGCCGGTAAAAACCGCAAGTTCCGTCCGCCGAGGCTGCGGTAATACGCGGCTGAATCGCGGCTCGACGCCCGCTGCCTCCCCGGCCGCCGGGGGCTCCCGCGTCCGGGGTCGGTTCTCCCCCTCCGCTTCCGGCCAGGGACCCCAAATTTTTCGGGGGCCTCGCCCGCCCCCCTGGCCACGTAAAACGCGGAGCTCGAACCCCCCCTCGCCCAGGGGTCCGGAGATATCGGCCGGTAAAAACCGCAAGTTCCGTCCGCCGAGGCTGCGGTAATACGCGGCTGAATCGCGGCTCGACGCCCGCTGCCTCCCCGGCCGCCGGGGGCTCCCGCGTCCGGGGTCGGTTCTCCCCCTCCGCTTCCAGCCAGGGACCCCAAATTTTTCAGGGACCTCGCCCGCCCCCCTGGCCACGTAAAACGCGGAGCTCGAACCCCCCCTCGCCCAGGGGTCCGGAGATATCGGCCGGTAAAAACCGCAAGTTCCGTCCGCCGAGGCTGCGGTAATACGCGGCTGAATCGCGGCTCGACGCCCGCTGCCTCCCCGGCCGCCGGGGGCTCCCGCGTCCGGGGTCGGTTCTCCCCCTCCGCTTCCAGCCAGGGACCCCAAATTTTTCAGGGACCTCGCCCGCCCCCCTGGCCACGTAAAACGCGGAGCTCGAACCCCCCCTCGCCCAGGGGTCCGGAGATATCGGCCGGTAAAAACCGCAAGTTCCGTCCGCCGAGGCTGCGGTAATACGCGGC
>NW_028119198.1:0-23489 GCF_965119305.1 Pelophylax lessonae | reverse complement strand
ATGTAAGGGAGCACTCCGATGGGGACACTGATATAAGGGAGCACTCTGATGGGGACACTGATGTAAGGAGGCACTCCGATGGGGACAATGATGTAAGGAGGCACTCCGATGGGGACACTGATGTAAGGGAGCACTCCGATGGGGACACTGATGTAAGGGAGCACTCCGATGGGGACACTGATGTAAGGAGGCACTCCGATGGGGACAATGATGTAAGGGAGCACTCCGATGGGGACACTGATGTAAGGGAGCACTCCGATGGGGACACTGATGTAAGGAGGCACTCCGATGGGGACACTGATGTAAGGGAGCACTCCGATTGGGACACTGATGTAAGGAGGCACTCCGATGGGGACACTGATGTAAGGAGGCACTACGATGGGGACACTAATGTAAGGGAGCACTCCGATGGGGACACTGATGTAAGGAGGCACTCCAATGGGGACACTGATGTAAGGAGGCACTCCAATGGGGACACTGATGTAAGGAGGCACTCTGATGGGGACACTGATGTAAGGAGGCACTCCGATGGGGACAATGATGTAAGGAGGCACTCCGATGGGGACACTGATGTAAGGAGGCACTCCGATGGGGACAATGATGTAAGGAGGCACTCCGATGGGGACACTGATGTAAGGGAGCACTCAGATGGGGACACTGATGTAAAGAGGTACTCCGATGGGGACACTGATGTAAGGAGGCACTCCGATGGGGACAATGATGTAAGGAGGCACTCCGATGGGGACAATGATGTAAGGAGGCACTCCGATGGGGACACTGATGTAAGGAGGCACTCCAATGGGGACACTGATGTAAGGAGGCACTCTGATGGGGACACTGATGTAAGGAGGCACTCCGATGGGGACACTGATGTAAGGAGGCACTCCGATGGGGACACTGATGTAAGGAGGCACTCTGATGGGGACACTGATGTAAGGAGGCACTCTGATGGGGACACTGATGTAAGGAGGCACTCTGATGGGGACACTAATGTAAGGGAGCACTCAGATGGGGACAATGATGTAAAGAGGTACTCCGATGAGGACACTGATGTAAGGAGGCACTCCGATGGGGACAATGATGTAAGGAGGCACTCCGATGAGGACACTGATGGAAGGAGGCACTCCGATGGGGACACTGATGTAAGGAGGCACTCCGATGGGGACAATGATGTAAGGGAGCACTCGGATGGGGACAATGATGTAAGGAGGCACTCCGATGGGGACACTGATGTAAGGGAGCACTCCGATGGGGACAATGATGTAAGGAGGCACTCCGATGGGGACACTGATGTAAGGAGGCACTCCGATGGGGACAATGATGTAAGGAGGCACTCCGATGGGGACACTGATGTAAGGAGGCACTCCGATGGGGACAATGATGTAAGGAGGCACTCCGATGGGGACACTAATGTAAGGGAGCACTCCGATGGGGACACTGATGTAAGGAGGCACTCCGATAGGGACACTGATGTAAGGAGGCACTCCGATGGGGACAATGATGTAAGGGAGCACTCCGATGGGGACACTGATGTAAGGGAGCACTCAGATGGGGACACTGATGTAAGGGAGCACTCCGATGGGGACACTGATGTAAGGGAGCACTCCGATGGGGACACTGATGTAAGGGAGCACTCAGATGGGGACACTGATGTAAGGGAGCACTCCGATGGGGACAATGATGTAAGGGAGCACTCCGATGGGGACACTGATGTAAGGAGGCACTCCGATGGGGACAATGATGTAAGGAGGCACTCCGATGGGGACAATGATGTAAGGAGGCACTCCGATGGGGACAATGATGTAAGGAGGCACTCCGATGGGGACACTGATGTAAGGGAGCACTCCGATGGGGAAACTGATGTAAGGGAGCACTCAGATGGGGACACTGATGTAAGGGAGCACTCCGATGGGGACAATGATGTAAGGAAGCACTCCGATGGGGACACTGATGTAAGGAGGCACTCCGATGGGGACAATGATGTAAGGAGGCACTCCGATGGGGACAATGATGTAAGGAGGCACTCCGATGGGGACACTGATGTAGGGAGGCACTCCGATGGGGACAATGATGTAAGGAGGCACTCCGATGGGGACACTGATGTAAGGGAGCACTCCGATGGGGACACTGATGTAAGGGAGCACTCCGATGGGGACACTGATATAAGGGAGCACTCCGATGGGGACAATGATGTAAGGAGGCACTCCGATAGGGATGCTGATGTAAGGAGGCACTCCAATGGGGACACTAATGTAAGGGAGCACTCAGATGGGGACACTGATGTAAGGAGGCACTCCAATGGGGACACTGATGTAAGGAGGCACTCTGATGGGGACACTGATGTAAGGAGGCACTCCGATGGGGACACTGATGTAAGGAGGCACTCTGATGGGGACACTGATGTAAGGAGGCACTCTGATGGGGACACTGATGTAAGGAGGCACTCTGATGGGGACACTAATGTAAGGGAGCACTCAGATGGGGACACTGATGTAAAGAGGTACTCCGATGGGGACACTAATGTGAGGGAGCACTCCGATGGGGACACTGATGTAAAGAGGTACTCCGATGGGGACACTGATGTAAGGAGGCACTCCGATGGGGACAATGATGTAAGGAGGCACTCCGATGGGGACACTGATGTAAGGAGGCACTCCGATGGGGACACTGATGTAAGGAGGCACTCCGATGGGGACAATGATGTAAGGGAGCACTCCGATGTGGACACTGATGTAAGGGAGCACTCCGATGGGGACACTGATGTAAGGGAGCACTCCGATGGGGACACTGATGTAAGGAGGCACTCCGATGGGGACAATGATGTAAGGAGGCACTCCGATGGGGACACTGATGTAAGGAGGCACTCCGATGGGGAAACTGATGTAAGGAGGCACTCCGATGGGGACACTGATGTAAGGAGGCACTCCGATGGGGACACTGATGTAAGGGAGCACTCCGATGGGGACACTGATATAAGGGAGCACTCTGATGGGGACACTGATGTAAGGAGGCACTCCGATGGGGACAATGATGTAAGGAGGCACTCCGATGGGGACACTGATGTAAGGGAGCACTCCGATGGGGACACTGATGTAAGGGAGCACTCCGATGGGGACACTGATGTAAGGAGGCACTCCGATGGGGACACTGATGTAAGGGAGCACTCAGATGGGGACACTGATGTAAGGGAGCACTCCGATGGGGACACTGATGTAAGGAGGCACTCCGATGGGGACAATGATGTAAGGGAGCACTCCGATGGGGACACTGATGTAAGGGAGCACTCCGATGGGGACACTGATGTAAGGAGGCACTCCGATGGGGACACTGATGTAAGGGAGCACTCCGATTGGGACACTGATGTAAGGAGGCACTCCGATGGGGACACTGATGTAAGGAGGCACTACGATGGGGACACTAATGTAAGGGAGCACTCCGATGGGGACACTGATGTAAGGAGGCACTCCAATGGGGACACTGATGTAAGGAGGCACTCCAATGGGGACACTGATGTAAGGAGGCACTCTGATGGGGACACTGATGTAAGGAGGCACTCCGATGGGGACAATGATGTAAGGAGGCACTCCGATGGGGACACTGATGTAAGGAGGCACTCCGATGGGGACAATGATGTAAGGAGGCACTCCGATGGGGACACTGATGTAAGGGAGCACTCAGATGGGGACACTGATGTAAAGAGGTACTCCGATGGGGACACTGATGTAAGGAGGCACTCCGATGGGGACAATGATGTAAGGAGGCACTCCGATGGGGACAATGATGTAAGGAGGCACTCCGATGGGGACACTGATGTAAGGAGGCACTCCGATGGGGAAACTGATGTAAGGAGGCACTCCGATGGGGACACTGATGTAAGGGAGCACTCCGATGGGGACAATGATGTAAGGAGGCACTCCGATGGGGACACTGATGTAAGGGAGCACTCCGATGGGGACACTGATGTAAGGGAGCACTCCGATGGGGACACTGATATAAGGGAGCACTCTGATGGGGACACTGATGTAAGGGAGCACTCCAATGGGGACACTGATATAAGGAGGCACTCCGATAGGGACGCTGATGTAAGGAGGCACTCCAATGGGGACACTAATGTAAGGGAGCACTCAGATGGGGACACTGATGTAAGGGAGCACTCAGATGGGGACACTGATGTAAGGAGGCACTCCAATGGGGACACTGATGTAAGGAGGCACTCTGATGGGGACACTGATGTAAGGAGGCACTCCGATGGGGACACTGATGTAAGGAGGCACTCCGATGGGGACACTGATGTAAGGAGGCACTCTGATGGGGACACTGATGTAAGGAGGCACTCTGATGGGGACACTGATGTAAGGAGGCACTCTGATGGGGACACTGATGTAAGGAGGCACTCCGATGGGGACACTGATGTATGGAGGCACTCCGATGGGGACAATGATGTAAGGGAGCACTCCGATGGGGACACTGATGTAAGGGAGCACTCCGATGGGGACACTGATATAAGGGAGCACTCCGATGGGGACAATGATGTAAGGAGGCACTCCGATAGGGATGCTGATGTAAGGAGGCACTCCAATGGGGACACTAATGTAAGGGAGCACTCAGATGGGGACACTGATGTAAGGAGGCACTCCAATGGGGACACTGATGTAAGGAGGCACTCTGATGGGGACACTGATGTAAGGAGGCACTCCGATGGGGACACTGATGTAAGGAGGCACTCTGATGGGGACACTGATGTAAGGAGGCACTCTGATGGGGACACTGATGTAAGGAGGCACTCTGATGGGGACACTAATGTAAGGGAGCACTCAGATGGGGACACTGATGTAAAGAGGTACTCCGATGGGGACACTAATGTGAGGGAGCACTCCGATGGGGACACTGATGTAAAGAGGTACTCCGATGGGGACACTGATGTAAGGAGGCACTCCGATGGGGACAATGATGTAAGGAGGCACTCCGATGGGGACACTGATGTAAGGAGGCACTCCGATGGGGACACTGATGTAAGGAGGCACTCCGATGGGGACAATGATGTAAGGGAGCACTCCGATGGGGACACTGATGTAAAGAGGTACTCCGATGGGGACAATGATGTAAGGAGGCACTCCGATGGGGACAATGATGTAAGGAGGCACTCCGATGGGGACACTGATGTAGGGAGGCACTCCGATGGGGACAATGATGTAAGGAGGCACTCCGATGGGGACACTGATGTAAGGGAGCACTCCGATGGGGACACTGATGTAAGGGAGCACTCCGATGGGGACACTGATATAAGGGAGCACTCCGATGGGGACAATGATGTAAGGAGGCACTCCGATAGGGATGCTGATGTAAGGAGGCACTCCAATGGGGACACTAATGTAAGGGAGCACTCAGATGGGGACACTGATGTAAGGAGGCACTCCAATGGGGACACTGATGTAAGGAGGCACTCTGATGGGGACACTGATGTAAGGAGGCACTCCGATGGGGACACTGATGTAAGGAGGCACTCTGATGGGGACACTGATG
Organism: Pelophylax lessonae; assembly: GCF_965119305.1. Lineage (NCBI taxonomy): Eukaryota > Metazoa > Chordata > Amphibia > Anura > Ranidae > Pelophylax > Pelophylax lessonae. The sequence goes on along the minus strand of NW_028119198.1, from coordinate 17,966 downwards.
TAAGGAGGCACTCTGATGGGGACACTGATGTAAGGAGGCACTCTGATGGGGACACTAATGTAAGGGAGCACTCAGATGGGGACACTGATGTAAAGAGGTACTCCGATGGGGACACTAATGTGAGGGAGCACTCCGATGGGGACACTGATGTAAAGAGGTACTCCGATGGGGACACTGATGTAAGGAGGCACTCCGATGGGGACAATGATGTAAGGAGGCACTCCGATGGGGACACTGATGTAAGGAGGCACTCCGATGGGGACACTGATGTAAGGAGGCACTCCGATGGGGACAATGATGTAAGGGAGCACTCCGATGTGGACACTGATGTAAGGGAGCACTCCGATGGGGACACTGATGTAAGGGAGCACTCCGATGGGGACACTGATGTAAGGAGGCACTCCGATGGGGACAATGATGTAAGGAGGCACTCCGATGGGGACACTGATGTAAGGAGGCACTCCGATGGGGAAACTGATGTAAGGAGGCACTCCGATGGGGACACTGATGTAAGGAGGCACTCCGATGGGGACACTGATGTAAGGGAGCACTCCGATGGGGACACTGATATAAGGGAGCACTCTGATGGGGACACTGATGTAAGGAGGCACTCCGATGGGGACAATGATGTAAGGAGGCACTCCGATGGGGACACTGATGTAAGGGAGCACTCCGATGGGGACACTGATGTAAGGGAGCACTCCGATGGGGACACTGATGTAAGGAGGCACTCCGATGGGGACAATGATGTAAGGGAGCACTCCGATGGGGACACTGATGTAAGGGAGCACTCCGATGGGGACACTGATGTAAGGAGGCACTCCGATGGGGACACTGATGTAAGGGAGCACTCCGATTGGGACACTGATGTAAGGAGGCACTCCGATGGGGACACTGATGTAAGGAGGCACTACGATGGGGACACTAATGTAAGGGAGCACTCCGATGGGGACACTGATGTAAGGAGGCACTCCAATGGGGACACTGATGTAAGGAGGCACTCCAATGGGGACACTGATGTAAGGAGGCACTCTGATGGGGACACTGATGTAAGGAGGCACTCCGATGGGGACAATGATGTAAGGAGGCACTCCGATGGGGACACTGATGTAAGGAGGCACTCCGATGGGGACAATGATGTAAGGAGGCACTCCGATGGGGACACTGATGTAAGGGAGCACTCAGATGGGGACACTGATGTAAAGAGGTACTCCGATGGGGACACTGATGTAAGGAGGCACTCCGATGGGGACAATGATGTAAGGAGGCACTCCGATGGGGACAATGATGTAAGGAGGCACTCCGATGGGGACACTGATGTAAGGAGGCACTCCGATGGGGAAACTGATGTAAGGAGGCACTCCGATGGGGACACTGATGTAAGGGAGCACTCCGATGGGGACAATGATGTAAGGAGGCACTCCGATGGGGACACTGATGTAAGGGAGCACTCCGATGGGGACACTGATGTAAGGGAGCACTCCGATGGGGACACTGATATAAGGGAGCACTCTGATGGGGACACTGATGTAAGGGAGCACTCCAATGGGGACACTGATATAAGGAGGCACTCCGATAGGGACGCTGATGTAAGGAGGCACTCCAATGGGGACACTAATGTAAGGGAGCACTCAGATGGGGACACTGATGTAAGGGAGCACTCAGATGGGGACACTGATGTAAGGAGGCACTCCAATGGGGACACTGATGTAAGGAGGCACTCTGATGGGGACACTGATGTAAGGAGGCACTCCGATGGGGACACTGATGTAAGGAGGCACTCCGATGGGGACACTGATGTAAGGAGGCACTCTGATGGGGACACTGATGTAAGGAGGCACTCTGATGGGGACACTGATGTAAGGAGGCACTCTGATGGGGACACTGATGTAAGGAGGCACTCCGATGGGGACACTGATGTAAGGAGGCACTCCGATGGGGACAATGATGTAAGGGAGCACTCAGATGGGGACAATGATGTAAGGAGGCACTCCGATGGGGACACTGATGTAAGGAGGCACTCCGATGGGGACACTGATGTAAGGAGGCACTCCAATGGGGACACTAATGTAAGGGAGCACTCAGATGGGGACACTGATGTAAAGAGGTACTCCGATGGGGACACTGATGTAAGGAGGCACTCCGATGGGGACAATGATGTAAGGAGGCACTCCGATGGGGACACTGATGTAAGGAGGCACTCCGATGGGGACACTGATGTAAGGAGGCACTCCGATGGGGACACTGATGTAAGGGAGCACTCCGATGGGGACAATGATGTAAGGAGGCACTCCGATGGGGACACTGATGTAAGGAGGCACTCCGATGGGGACAATGATGTAAGGAGGCACTCCGATGGGGACACTGATGTAAGGAGGCACTCCGATGGGGACAATGATGTAAGGAGGCACTCCGATGGGGAAACTGATGTAAGGAGGCACTCCGATGAGGACACTGATGTAAGGAGGCACTCCGATGGGGACACTAATGTAAGGGAGCACTCCGATGAGGACACTGATGTAAGGAGGCACTCCGATGGGGACAATGATGTAAGGAGGCACTCCGATGGGGAAACTGATGTAAGGAGGCACTCCGATGAGGACACTGATGTAAGGAGGCACTCCGATGGGGACACTAATGTAAGGAGGCACTCCGATGAGGACACTGATGTAAGGAGGCACTCCGATGGGGACACTAATGTAAGGGAGCACTCCGATGGGGACACTGATGTAAGGAGGCACTCCGATGAGGACACTGATGTAAGGAGGCACTCCGATGGGGACACTAATGTAAGGGAGCACTCCGATGAGGACACTGATGTAAGGAGGCACTCCGATGGGGACAATGATGTAAGGAGGCACTCCGATGGGGAAACTGATGTAAGGAGGCACTCCGATGAGGACACTGATGTAAGGAGGCACTCCGATGGGGACACTAATGTAAGGAGGCACTCCGATGAGGACACTGATGTAAGGAGGCACTCCGATGGGGACACTAATGTAAGGGAGCACTCCGATGGGGACACTGATGTAAGGAGGCACTCCGATGGGGACACTGATGTAAGGAGGCACTCCGATGGGGACACTAATGTAAGGGAGCACTCCGATGGGGACACTGATGTAAGGAGGCACTCCGATGGGGACACTGATGTAAGGAGGCACTCCGATGGGGAAACTGATGTAAGGAGGCACTCCGATGAGGACACTGATGTAAGGAGGCACTCCGATGGGGACACTAATGTAAGGAGGCACTCCGATGAGGACACTGATGTAAGGAGGCACTCCGATGGGGACACTAATGTAAGGGAGCACTCCGATGGGGACACTGATGTAAGGAGGCACTCCGATGGGGACACTGATGTAAGGAGGCACTCCGATGGGGACACTAATGTAAGGGAGCACTCCGATGGGGACACTGATGTAAGGAGGCACTCCAATGGGGACACTGATGTAAGGAGGCACTCCAATGGGGACACTAGATTGGATTGCTAGAGCAACAGGGACGCAGTGCACAGTGCGTGACAGGTCGGGCAAGGAGGCTGATGAGGGAGAGACTTAAAGATATTAAAAGGACATTGTATGAGGAAACTTATACTTGGCAAACCCTTTGACTGTAATTATTGTGGTGAAAAAGCGAAAAGAGCCATGATTAATTTTTAAAGGAAAAAAGCTGTTTCTGTCAGGAAAAGGATCATTTAAACAGAGGAAAAAACTGTCACACTCAGCAAAGCAAATCTGCGACTGTAGAAACGCTGTTAAAGGGACATTGCCTGATTGAAATCTATCACTGTAAGTGCATTACTGTAAAAAAAAAAATAAATATTGCAGAACATAGACACGCTATTAAAGGGACATTTATAAGCAAACTGACTTTAGTAGCAAAGTACGCCTTACTGGAACAAGTCTGTTTTTACAAATGTTTGACCACATATGTTCTAGCGCCCGTTAATTTAACGGGCTTAATGTCTAGTATATATATATGCACTTTATTTGCTTAACTTTGCACATTTTTTTTGCACTTTCAGTCCGCTATACCATTTTTTGCGTTCCACTTATCAGAGTTTGCACATTTTATGCATAGCTATGCACTTTACAGTGCAGGTATTGATACACGGTTGATGATTTGCACTATATAGTTACATAGTTTGTGAGGTTGAAAAAAGACATCAGTCCATCCTATGATGTGTGTTTGATGTTAACCGTACATTGTATCCCCCTGTATGTTGTACATTGTATCCCCCTGTATGTTGTGCATTGTATACCCCTGTATGTTGTACATTGTATACCCCTGTATGTTGTACATTGTATACCCCTGTATGTTGTACATTGTATACCCCTGTATGTTGTACATTGTATACCCCCTGTATGTTGTACATTGTATACCCCTGTATGTTGTACATTGTATACCCCCTGTATGTTGTACATTGTATACCCCCTGTATGTTGTACATTGTATACCCCTGTATGTTGTACATTGTATACCCCTGTATGTTGTACATTGTATACCCCCTGTATGTTGTACATTGTATACCCCTGTATGTTGTACATTGTATACTCCTGTATGTTGTACATTGTATACCCCTGTATGTTGTACATTGTATACCCCTGTATGTTGTACATTGTATACCCCTGTATGTTGTACATTGTATACCCCCTGTATGTTGTACATTGTATCCCCCTGTATGTTGTACATTGTATACCCCTGTATGTTGTACATTGTATACCCCTGTATGTTGTGCATTGTATACCCCTGTATGTTGTACATTGTATACCCCCTGTATGTTGTACATTGTAGTACATTGTATAACCCCTGTATGTTGTCTACTTGTATACCCCTGTATGTTGTGCATTGTATACCCCTGTACATTGTACCCCTTATTTGTCCATTACCCCCTGTAATGTTGTACATTGTATACCCCTGTATGTTGTACATTGATACATGTATGTTGTAAATTGTTACCCCCCTGTTATGGTTGTACATTGTATATCCCCGTATGTTGTACCTTGTATACCCCTGTATGTTGTACATTGTATACCCCTGTATGTTGTACATTGTATAACCCTGTGTGTTGTACATTGTATACCCCTGTGTGTTGTACATTGTATAACCCTGTGTGTTGTATATTGTATACCCCTGTATGTTGTACATTGTATACCCCCTGTATGTTGTACATTGTATAACCCTGTGTGTTGTACATTGTATACCCCTGTGTGTTGTACATTGTATACCCCCTGTATGTTGTACATTGTATACCCCTGTGTGTTGTACCTTGTATACCCCTGTGTGTTGTAAATTGTATAACCCTGTGTGTTGTACATTGTATACCCCTGTGTGTTGTACATTGTATACCCCCTGTATGTTGTACATTGTATACCCCTGTATGTTGTACATTGTATACCCCCTGTATGTTGTACATTGTATACCCCCTGTATGTTGTACATTGTATACCCCTGTGTGTTGTACATTGTATACCCCCTGTATGTTGTACATTGTATACCCCTGTATGTTGTACATTGTATACCCCCTGTATGTTGTACATTGTATACCCCCTGTATGTTGTACCTTGTATACCCCTGTGTGTTGTACCTTGTATACCCCTGTGTGTTGTACATTGTATACCCCTGTGTGTTGTACATTGTATACCCCCTGTATGTTGTACATTGTATACCCCTGTATGTTGTACATTGTATACCCCCTGTATGTTGTACATTGTATACCCCCTGTATGTTGTACATTGTATACCCCTGTGTGTTGTACATTGTATACCCCCTGTATGTTGTACATTGTATACCCCCTGTATGTTGTACATTGTATACCCCTGTGTGTTGTACATTGTATACCCCTGTGTGTTGTACATTGTATACCCCTGTGTGTTGTACATTGTATACCCCTGTGTGTTGTACATTGTATACCCCTGTGTGTTGTACACTGTATACCCCCTGTATGTTGTACATTGTATACCCCTGTATGTTGTACATTGTATACCCCTGTATGTTGTACATTGTATACCCCCTGTATGTTGTACATTGTATACCCCCTGTATGTTGTACATTGTATACCTCCTGTATGTTGTACATTGTATACCCCTGTATGTTGTACATTGTATACCCCCTGTATGTTGTACATTGTATACCCCCTGTATGTTGTACATTGTATACCCCTGTATGTTGTACATTGTATACCCCCTGTATGTTATACATTGTATACCCCTGTATGTTGTACATTGCATACCCCTGTATGTTGTACATTGTATACCCCCTGTATGTTGTACATTGTATACCCCTGTATGTTGTACATTGTATACCCCCTGTATGTTATACATTGTATACCCCTGTATGTTGTACATTGTATACCCCTGTATGTTGTACATTGTATGCCCCTGTATGTTGTACATTGTATACCCCTGTATGTTGTACATTGTATGCCCCTGTGTGTTGTACATTGTATAACCCTGTGTGTTGTACATTGTATACCCCTGTGTGTTGTACATTGTATACCCCTGTATGTTGTACATTGTATACCCCCTGTATGTTGTACATTGTATACCCCTGTGTGTTGTACATTGTATACCCCTGTGTGTTGTACCTTGTATACCCCTGTGTGTTGTACATTGTATACCCCTGTGTGTTGTACATTGTATACCCCCTGTATGTTGTACATTGTATACCCCTGTATGTTGTACATTGTATACCCCCTGTATGTTGTACATTGTATACCCCCTGTGTGTTGTACATTGTATACCCCTGTGTGTTGTACATTGTATACCCCTGTGTGTTGTACATTGTATACCCCCTGTATGTTGTACATTGTATACCCCTGTGTGTTGTACATTGTATACCCCTGTGTGTTGTACATTGTATACCCCCTGTATGTTGTACATTGTATACCCCTGTGTGTTGTACATTGTATACCCCTGTGTGTTGTACATTGTATACCCCCTGTATGTTGTACATTGTATACCCCCTGTGTGTTGTACATTGTATACCCCTGTGTGTTGTACATTGTATACCCCTGTGTGTTGTACACTGTATACCCCCTGTATGTTGTACATTGTATACCCCTGTATGTTGTACATTGTATACCCCTGTATGTTGTACATTGTATACCCCCTGTATGTTGTACATTGTATACCTCCTGTATGTTGTACATTGTATAGCCCTGTATGTTGTACATTGTATACCCCCTGTATGTTGTACATTGTATACCCCTGTATGTTGTACATTGTATACCCCCTGTATGTTATACATTGTATACCCCTGTATGTTGTACATTGTATACCCCTGTATGTTGTACATTGTATGCCCCTGTATGTTGTACATTGTATACCCCTGTATGTTGTACATTGTATACCCCTGTATGTTGTACATTGTATACCCCCTGTATGTTGTACATTGTATACCCCTGTATGTTGTACATTGTATACCCCCTGTATGTTATACATTGTATACCCCTGTATGTTGTACATTGCATACCCCTGTATGTTGTACATTGTATACCCCCTGTATGTTGTACATTGTATACCCCTGTATGTTGTACATTGTATACCCCCTGTATGTTATACATTGTATACCCCTGTATGTTGTACATTGTATACCCCTGTATGTTGTACATTGTATGCCCCTGTATGTTGTACATTGTATACCCCTGTATGTTGTACATTGTATGCCCCTGTGTGTTGTACATTGTATAACCCTGTGTGTTGTACATTGTATACCCCTGTGTGTTGTACATTGTATACCCCTGTATGTTGTACATTGTATACCCCCTGTATGTTGTACATTGTATACCCCTGTGTGTTGTACATTGTATACCCCTGTGTGTTGTACCTTGTATACCCCTGTGTGTTGTACATTGTATACCCCTGTGTGTTGTACATTGTATACCCCCTGTATGTTGTACATTGTATACCCCTGTATGTTGTACATTGTATACCCCCTGTATGTTGTACATTGTATACCCCCTGTGTGTTGTACATTGTATACCCCTGTGTGTTGTACATTGTATACCCCTGTGTGTTGTACATTGTATACCCCCTGTATGTTGTACATTGTATACCCCTGTGTGTTGTACATTGTATACCCCTGTGTGTTGTACATTGTATACCCCCTGTATGTTGTACATTGTATACCCCCTGTGTGTTGTACATTGTATACCCCTGTGTGTTGTACATTGTATACCCCTGTGTGTTGTACACTGTATACCCCCTGTATGTTGTACATTGTATACCCCTGTATGTTGTACATTGTATACCCCTGTATGTTGTACATTGTATACCCCCTGTATGTTGTACATTGTATACCTCCTGTATGTTGTACATTGTATAGCCCTGTATGTTGTACATTGTATACCCCCTGTATGTTGTACATTGTATACCCCTGTATGTTGTACATTGTATACCCCCTGTATGTTATACATTGTATACCCCTGTATGTTGTACATTGTATACCCCTGTATGTTGTACATTGTATGCCCCTGTATGTTGTACATTGTATACCCCTGTATGTTGTACATTGTATACCCCTGTATGTTGTACATTGTATGCCCCTGTATGTTGTACATTGTATACCCCTGTATGTTGTACATTGTATACCCCTGTATGTTGTACATTGTATACCCCCTGTATGTTATACTTTGTATACCCCCTGTATGTTATACATTGTATACCCCTGTATGTTGTACATTGTATACCCCCTGTATGTTGTACATTGTATACCCCTGTATGATGTACATTGTATACCCCTGTATGTTGTACATTGTATACCCCTGTATGTTGTGGTCTTTAAGGTGTCCATCTAATAGTTTTTTGAAACTATCGATGCTCCCTGCTGATACGACTGCTTGTGGAAGAGAATTCCACATCCTTACTGCTCTTACAGTGAAGAACCCCCTGCGTATTTTAAGGTAAAACCGCCTTTCCTCTAGTTTTAGTGAGTGGCCACGTGTCTTATTGTATCTCCTTTCTCTGAATAGTTTGTTCCTTATGCTAGGGTCACCAGTACAGTATTTGTACATTGATATCATATCCCCCTCAATCGTCTCTTCTCCAGAGAGAATAGGTTCAGTGCTTGTAGTCTTTCCTCATAGCCGATGTCCTCCATTCCCCTAATTATTTTTGTTGCCCTCCTCTGGACTTTCTCCAGTTCCAGCACATCCTTCCTGAGGACCGGTGCCCAGAACTGGACAGCATACTCCAGATGTGGCCGGACCAGAGTCTTGTAGAGCGGGAGAATAATCTCTTTATTTCTGGAGTGAATCCCCTTTTTTATACATCCCAGTATTCTGTTGGCTTTGTTTAATCTGTTTATCAGCACTGCATTATATATATATTGGGTTCAACAAGAAACTGAAGATGTTTGTGTCGGGGTTCGGGGCACCTCTGGTCTGGTGGAAGCAGTGGAGGCCACGGTTTAGTCAGTAATGGATCCCATTGGCCAGAATATCTATTTGACACATCGAGTGTTTTTTCTGCTCTTCCGCTCCGTTCCAGAATGCAATTTTGAGGCTTTTTTTTTATTTCTTCAGCCTCAAAGCTATGGGGGGGGGGGGGGTTCTGCTAATGGCAAATAGACTGCATATTATGCAAGGGCAGAGCTTAGTAAATGGGTGAAGCTCTGCTGACTTCCATCATCCAATCATGTACAAACACAAATGCTGTGTGTTATTATATTGCCTGTGATTGGGTGAAGCTTCGTCTCATTCTCCAATCTCTGAAGAGTGTATTTGTCTTTAGTAAATCCCCCGCTATGTGTGGTGAGACACATCACTATCATGGAGGTGCGTTTACAAACGGACAGAAATGCCAGACGCCTGTAAACGTATTTTTTTCAGCCCGGCGTGCATGAGGTCTAAAAGTCCTCCTATCTTCTGGGGACTTCCCTTCCTCCTCCTTCCCGGGGACATCCCTTCCTCCTCCTTCCCGGGGACATCCCTTCCTCCTCCTTCCCGGGCGTCTTCCATGTGACTCCGTCAGATCTGAACTCGCTTCTCTTGCCACTTCAGAATCCACCCTTTGGACCCGTCTGAGATAATAGGATTTATTTACTTATCTGATTACACACACCATGATTATATGTAGTTCCCTTTAGGACAGAAAAATACAGGGGCCGCCCCTATATAACCACACCCACTCTGATCAAGCTTCAGCATTTATAGCAATTGATAATGGTGAAATCAAGAACTGGCGGGGTCCTGAACTCCAAGAAAGCAGAAATCCTATATTCCTGATTGCACAGTGCGAGATCTTTAGTCTTGGGACATCTGAGGGGTGAGAAATGCTAACAGGCCCACCTAACAAGGCATAGGAAGGGCTTGGTAGAATTCCGAGCCGCTTGAAGCCCTGGAATCAGAAGAGGCCATGAACATCGACCTGCTAAAATAATGCCTTCAAGATCTGAGGAGCAATGCATCATGGGCTTTCCAGCATCCGGCATCCAACAGATCTGGTAGAATGTTCCTCAGCAGAGAAGGGAGGAAGCCCATTCTTCAGACCGTATTGTCCAATGATGTCTAACCCATCAAGCAATGTTGGAGCGAGGCAGGGAGTCCTCTGGAGAATACGATGACCTCTCGGACACCGGTTACTTCTGGCAGACTCTCACATCATGAGCTACATTATAACAATGGGGGGAAATGTCTTTGGGTTGCTTCTGAGCAGAATAGAAAAAGAAAGGGGGCCTCAGGACAAAGCTACCCCTCTGTAAGAGTAAGAAAGGCTCCTTACAGGAGAAGGCCAATACCTTGCAGAGGTGATGGCAATGAGAAAGGCCACCTTACAAATGAGGTCGGCCAAGGCATTATCCCAGTGAGTAACACCCTGCAAATCGGCCTGACATAAGGAGTGAGCGATGAGCATTAAATGAAACAGAATAGCCAAGGTTTGCCCCTTGTAGGTACTTCATGGCAAGTGCTGGTCCAGACCGGAGTGAAAGAAGGTCAGTATTTGTGCCATGTTCTTTTTAGGATGAAACCTTCTCAAGCATAGGGTTGACAGAATCCAATAAGTCCGTCCCTCAGGACCTGGGCTTCAATAAATAAGCTGCTAAAGCCAAGTAGCAGGATGATGGACCCCTGGGACAAAGGTCCAGGCATTCCATAAGGGCCCATGAATCTGTTCCAGCGATCTGAGGCTTGAGGAGTACCACAGCCTACTGGGCCAGTTCAGTGCGATTAGAATGGCTAGGGTGCCCTTTATATCGCTCCTATCCAGCCGGAGAGGGAGAAGCTGTTGAGGGAAAAAGTCGTAAATAGGCTGAACTGATCCCATGGAGTCACCAGAGCATCCACTACGAAGATCTAATCATTGCTGTAGGCTATGACTGGCATTGTCAGAATGGATTTTAGTCGGGTAAACCCAGAGATGAAGGGCCAACCGAATCGCCCATGATGCCGATGGGAAGCCAAGCTTACTCTGGCGATCAAGCCCCCAGAACCAAGAGGGTATCCAGTATTTCCCCCCCCCCCCCCCCAGCCTGATGGGCTAGCATCCACCATGAGAAATGTCCACATTATTGGGAGAAAGGATCTGACTCAGTGCCAGATTGGAAATCCATCACGTCAGGGAGAGTCGCTGGCCTTGCTGGTTCCCTAATCACCCCAATGTGTCTGACAGAACCTGTTTGTCCTATGCAGCCAAAATACTGACTTGCAATGGTCTGGGGTTAAACTGGACATACCGTGCTGCTTTGAAGGAGGTTACTACCCAGAAACCTTGTGCTAAGATCAAATGAAGGATTGCCGGGGGGCGTGGCATGGCTGTGATGGCGTGAGGACGCACTTGTATGGAGCTCCCTCTTCCCCGAGCCCTGCACTTTTCCTGCGGCCAGCATTTCTGCAGATACTTACCTCCCCACGATGCCAGCGAAACGCTTACCCTCATCGCAACCCCTGGCAGGGCATCCGCACGTTCGGCAGACCTCCGGCTTCTCTTCTCTGCCACCTCCGGTGACCGACACACGGCAAACAAGATGGCGACGGGCCGCAGCACCTCCCAAGTCTCGATGGCTCCGGGACCTGTCTCTCCAGCCGGGACTCCTCTGATGCAGGTACAGGGGCGCAGTCCTGACCCTTTTCAACCATTCGCCTCTGCATCACCCCGCTCCTCTGATTCTGGGGACCTGGAGGGGGACTGGGATTTGAAGGCCCATATTAGGACCTTGCCGACTAAACAGGAGATTGTTCACTTAATAACCACTACAGTTGAACATTCAGTGACACAAGCTTTAGAAGCGCTGAGGGCAGATGCAGAGGCCCTGGGACACAGAGTGGACTCCCTAGAATCCGGACAGAATGATTTATTGCAGTCCCTGACAGTAATGAAGGCGTCCTCCCTGCAACATGAAGTGGTGCTGAACTCCCTCATGGATCAATTGGATGACTATGAGAATAGGGACAGAACATTCGGATTAGGGGACTTCCTGAGGCCACTAGGACCCCTGACCTCCTCCCCATTGTACAGGGCATATTTTGCCAGTTGCTTGGTGACAGGACCCCAGAGCACATAGAAATATACAGGGTCCACAGAGCCCTACTCCTTCTGCCGCAGGAAGGGGAGAGACCTAGGGATGTTATATTTAAGCTACACAGATAAGCCCTGAAGGAAGCAATCATAAAAGCTGCCAGACCACTGTCTACCATTGACTTTGATGGAGCACAACTCTCCCTATTCCCGGACCTCTCCCGCAGAACCCTCATGCAACAGCTCTTTGCGCCCCCTGTAGGAGACCCTTCGATCTCAACAAGTGGTTTACAAATGGGGTTTCCCCTTCCGCCTCTCGGCCTCCAGGAATGGCAAGACGGTTGTTTTAAGGGTTTTTGTGATGTCCTGGACATCCCTTCGACTGACTGGCGATTGCAGAGTTCCATCCCCCTGCCTCAGAGGCCTGAACGATGGCCCCAAGTTTCCTCTAAAATGGGCAAGAAAAAGAAGAGCTCACGCCAGGGGTCTGTTCGATCCACCGAGAACTAGTGACTGCTACGGTCCCCACTGGACCCCTCTGATGTGCCCGCCTGGCAATCAATGCCCAAACTTTTACTTTTGATCAATCTGGTATTTTTGCTAACCTTCTGCTGCATTTACATGGGGGGGACTTTTGTGCCCCCCCCCCCCCCCGCGACCAAGGGAGGGCCCAGATCCTATCTAGGCCTGGACCCTCCCGGGGTCGCCGCAGGACATGTTTTTGATGTTTATGTAGTTCGCCTTTTTTAAGGCGCCTTTCTTTGTGTTATGCTCGGGGTTGCATTGCTCCTCATTCGCTCCACTCAGATGTTGCCCTCCAGTAGGCGGCTCCGTAGGTTTGTTTTCCTCTGAGCCTTTTTTCTGGTAGCCCTGCCCTTTTTGGCTACAGGGAACAGTGCCCTCTGCATGTTCCCATTTAGTGGAGGCGTTGTTTGCCTCTTTTTTTGCTATATGTTCTCTCTACTTCTGATTTCTTGTTATCTTTCCCCTTTATCCTGCGTCCTGGGGACTCGCGACTGAGTGGTGGTGGGCGGAGCAATGCACCCAGAGACCCCGTACCTGTCAGGGATGGGGCGGGTTTGATCAATTAAGTGCTAGTATTGTTCAGACTTTATGGCTGCTTCCCTACGAGTGACCTCCTACAATGTGCGAGGACTGTTCCCCCAATAAGCGGGGGGAGGATGTGGCAGGAACTGCGTCATTTGCGCCCTGACATTCTTTTGCTTCAGGAGACGCACTTCACTGCCTCATCCACCCCCCGCTTGCCTACCCGGCTCTTCTCCCAGTGGTTCCACAGTGTGCCTCCGATATCTAAGGATAGAGGAGGTGTCCATTGCCATACACAAGCATTGCCTATTTGCTTAGGGAAGTTAACAAGTGGCTGAGGAATTGGTGTAGTAAGGAGGGTTTCGGGTTCCTGGAGAACTGGGCCGACTTCTCAGTCGGCCACCGGCTCTATGGTAGGGACGGATTGCACCTAAATGAGGAGCCGTACTGGGTGAGAGGATGGCCAAAAAGTTAGAGGGGCTTTTAAACTAGGGAATGGGGGGGAGGGTGGAAAGCAAGATTCAGAGGGCAGAAATGGGGGCATTAGCGGTAGAGTGTTCGGAACTCCTAAACCCACGGTGGGTATGGGGAAAAATCAAGAGAGCAGCCTAAAAACATCAAATGAGGATAAATGTAACCGATAAAAAAAATTACGAGGTTTGTATACCAATGCCAGAAGCCTGGCCAACAAGATGGGAGAGCTGGAGCTGCTGATGTTTGAGGAGGACTTAGATTTTGTGGGGATAACTGAGACTTGGTTTGACAGCTCCCATGATTGGATGGCGTCCATTCAGGGGTATTCCCTTTATTGTAGAGATAGAGAGGGTAAAAAAGGGGGAGGGGTATGTCTGTATATTAAGAACAGTATACAGGTAAATATGAGGGATGATATTAATAATGGAGCTATGGACGAGGCAGAATCCCTATGGGTAGAGCTTCAAAGGGAAGGCACGGTGGGGAAGGTAATATTGGGCATATGCTATAGGCCCCCCAACCTGAGGGAGGAGGGGGAGGCGGACCTCATTTTACAGATAGGATTGGCAGCAAGGATGGGAAATGTCATTATAATGGGGGACTTTAATTATCCAGATATAGACTGGGCAGAAGGAACCGCGCACTCAGCCCAGGCTAGGCAGTTCCTCAATATTTTGCAGGACAATTTCATGGGTCAGATGGTGAACGCACCGACAAGAAACAATGCGGTACTTGACCTACTGATTACCAACAATACAGACCTGCTCACGGATATAGAAATACGGGACAACTTAGGAAACAGTGACCATAGGTCAATAAGTTTCAGTATTAATTACAGTAATAGGAAGCAGAGGGGTAATATAAGGACACTGAATTTCAAAAGAGCCAATTTCCCAAAACTGCGCTCTCTGCTAGAAAATATCAAATGGGATAGAACCCTGGGAACAAAGAACACGGAGGAAAAATGGGAGTGCTTTAAAAGCATACTAAACAAGGGGATTGGCCAGTGCATTCCAAAGGGAAATAAATTTAAAAGAGCAAAATTAAACCCTGGGTGGCTAAACTCCAACATAAAAATGCATATTAGTGCTAAAGAAAAGGCCTTCAAAAAATACAAGACTGAGGGGTCATTGGCAGCATTTAAGCATTACAAAGAGTGTAATAAGAAATGTAAAGACGAAATCAGGGCGGCTTAAATAGAACACGAGAGACATATAGTGGAGGAGAGTAAAAAGAACCCCAAGAAGTTCTTTAAGTATATAAACAGTAAGAAAGCGAGGCCAGAACACATTGGCCCCATAAAAGACGATAAGGGAGTTTTGGCCACTGAGGACAGAGAAAAGGCGGAAGTGTTAAATAATTTCTTCTCTTCAGTCTTCACAAAAGATTCGGGGGGCTACACTAACCCAGCTTGTAAGGCCAAACTAAACAACACACCTCAGGAAGTGCTGCCAATGGCTAAAAGAAGATAGACTTAGAGCTAAACTAGAGAAACTTAACATAAATAAATCACCGGCACCGGATGGCTTGCACCCGAGGGTTCTTAAAGAGCTCAGCCAGGTGATTGCCAGACCATTATTCTTGATCTTTAAGGATAGTTTACAGACGGGTATGGTGCCAGCTGATTGGAAAAAAGCCAACGTGGTACCAATATTTAAAAAGGGGCTGAGGTGTATCCCGGGGAACTATAAGCCAGTCAGCCTAACATCAGTAGTCTGCAAAATTTTGGAGGGGATGATAAGGGACCACATACAAGACTTTAGTAATGAAAACTGTATTATTAGTAGCAATCAGCATGGATTTATGAAAAATCGTTCTTGCCAAACCAGTCTATTAACCTTCTACGATGAAGTGAGCTGCCACCTAGATAAAGGTAAGCCTGTGGATTTGGTGTATCTGGATAAAGGAAGGCCTGTGGATGTGGTGTATCTGGACTTTGCAAAGGCCTTTGACACCGTTCCCCACAAACGCTTACTGTACAAACTAAGGAAGGTAGGTATGGACCATAAGGCGAGTACCTGGATAGAGAACTGGCTCCAGGGAAGAGTCCAGAGGGTGGTGATTAATGGGGAGTACTCGGATTGGGCGGGTGTGGAAAGTGGGGTCCCCCAGGGTTCTGTCCTGGGACCAATCCTGTTTAATTTATTCATAAATGATCTAGAGGAGGGGATATCTAGTACAATCTCAGTATTTGCAGATGATACTAAACTAAGCATGCCATTATCTTCTATGCAGGATGTAGAAACCTTACAAGCGGACCTGAACAAAATAACGGGGTGGGGGGGAGCGGGGGCAACTACATGGCAGATGAGATTTAATGTTGAAAAATGTAAAGTAATGCACTTGGGGGCCAGAAACCAGAAAGCAAGCTACTCACTAGGGGGGGAACCTCTGGGTGAGTCTAGGATGGAAAAGGACCTGGGGGTACTGGTAGACAACAGGCTTGGCAGTGGCATGCAATGCCAAGCCGCCGCAAGCAAAGCCAACAGAATACTGGGATGTATAAAAAAGGGGATTCACTCCAGAAATAAAGAGATTATTCTCCCACTCTACAAGACTCTGGTCCGGCCACATCTGGAGTATGCTGTCCAGTTCTGGGCACCGGTCCTCAGGAAGGATGTGCTGGAACTGGAGTGAGTCCAGAGAAGGGCAACAAAAATAATTAGGGGAATGGAGGACATCAGCTATGAGGAAAGACTACAAGCACTGAACCTATTCTCTCTGGAGAAGAGAAGATTGAGGGGGGATATGATATCAATGTACAAATACTGTACTGGTGACCCTAGCATAAGGAACAAACTATTCAGAGAAAGGGAATACAATAAGACACGTGGCCACTCACTAAAACTAGAGGAAAGGCGGTTTAACCTTAAAATGCGTAAGGAGTTCTTCACTGTAAGAGCGGTAAGGATGTGGAATTCTCTTCCACAAGCAGTCGTATCAGCAGGGAGCATCGATAGTTTCAAAAAACTATTAGATGGACACCTTAGAGACCACAACATACAGGGGTATACAATGTACAACATACAGGGGTATACAATGTACAACATACTGGGTATACAATGTACAACATACAGGGGTATACAATGTACAACATACAGGGGTATACAATGTACAACATACAGGGGTATACAATGTACAACATACAGGGGGTATACAATGTACAACATACAGGGGTATACAATGTACAACATACAGGGGTATACAATGCACAACATACAGGGGTATACAATGTACAACATACAGGGGGTATACAATGTACAACATACAGGGGTATACAATGTACAACATACAGGGGGTATACAATGTACGGTTAAAAGCAAACACACACATCATAGGTTGAACTGGATGGACTGTTGTCTTTTTTCAACCTCACTAACTATGTAACTATGTAACTCTGACATCTACACTGCAGGATGCGGAGGGAAGGTTTTTGTTGCTTAAGGGCGTTCTTAATGGTCAGCTGTATACTTTTGCTAATTTATATGCGCCCAACACTGGAACAGCCTTTCTGTCCTCCACTTTGCGACAGCTGGCAGGGTTTCCGAGAGGGCATGGTCCTGTTGGGGGGGGACTTCAATGTGGTTCTAGACCCGGAATTGGACTCCTCCTTCTCCTGTTACTCCCCCCCTCTCCTTCAGAGCCTGTAAGCACCTCAAGAAGTTGTTCAGGTCGCTGCACTTGGTTGACTGTTGGCGGACCTCTAACCCGGGCGCTAGGGACTATAGCTTTTATTCCAAGGTTCACAATATGAACTCGAGGCTGGATCTTCTCCTGGTGGACCAATTTCACCTGGACTCGGTTGAATCCACTTCTATTGGCTCAATCACTCTCTCTGATCACTCCCCAGTCTCCCTCACCTTCGTACCTCCTGGGGCTCACCGTGCACCTCGGACGTGGCGACTCAATGAGAATTTCCTAGATGACCCATCTGTGCTGGAGAAGGTCACTGCGGAAGTGCGTGCCTATTTTGAGCTGAATTCCTCTTCAGA
>NW_028119199.1:0-23489 GCF_965119305.1 Pelophylax lessonae | reverse complement strand
CCTCCTCCAGTACAAATTCGACCCCCTGCGGAAATCTCCCCTCTTGGCATATATCTTTGCCACTTTACCCCCATCCCCAAAATCACCCCAGCTTAAATGCCCCCCCCCCTCCAAAAAAAAAATTCAACCCTCCTACCCCACATATGTCAAACACAAGGCCCGCGGTCCGGATCTGGCCCTCCCATTTAATGTGACCCTCGCACCCAGGGCTTTTTTCAGATGGAATGTCGCAGGACTCACCAGTGTTACTTAATAACACAAACGCCTTCTGTGTTTACAAGGGCAGCTGTCCTCTCAATGGCTCTCACAGACCCCTGCCTGCCCTTCATGCACTCATGTCAGGGACAAATGCCAACTAATGATCTCCCAGCAAGATAGGAGAGGCGGAGCCGCCCACACTGCCAGGAGGTATTAGAGCTGGGCCCATGGGTGTCTGCAAGGGGAGGCAAGGGGGGGAAGTGCCCCCCCCAAATCTCAACCTCTTCTTTAAAGTGGTCATTAAGCCACTTTATACCATTCTGTCTGGTCTGTTTAATAATCCTGTGTGCCCGTGCCCCTGTGTCTGTGTTTTTAAAAAATAAGCTGTTCTTTACCAGTTTGCAGAGCACCGATCGCCACTCACGTGACCCACCGGATCTCTCCTCTCCCCGTCTGACAGCTGCTTGCAGTGAGCGGGGCTGAGAAATCCACATTGACGTCTGTTGGGGGGGGGAGGAGGAGGGGAGAAGGAAAGGCTGAGAGAAGGAAAGAGGTGGCAGGTCACGTGAGCGGTGATCGGCGCTTTGAAAACTGGTACAGAATGGCTTCTTTTTATAAAACGCAGACACAGGGGCACAAAGGATTATTAAACAGACTGTAGACAGGATATGAAACTTTAAATGAAACTACAGCAGCAAGAGGGGAGGGGGCGGGCACTGACACAGGAGCAGACAGGGAGGGGGAGGGGGAGAGAGGACAGAGGAGGACAGGAGGGCTGCAGATGACGGAGGCACGTAGACTGACCACGGTGTCAGGCCTCAGTAGCCATGGTATACCATGGTCAGTTTACAGGGGGGAGGACATAGCCAGGCAGGATCAGCCAGGTATTTTAGCTGATAGAAAGGGTCAAATTACACAGCACTGTGCTGTAAAACATGCTTCAAGGGAACAGGATCAAGGTTAACAAAAGTTTTAAAAATAAATTCTGCCATTTCCTCTTTAAAAATAAATACTCACGAGTTGCGGCTCGCGTGGTGACTGACGTCATCTTCATGACATTGTCGAAAAGTGGCGGAGCATGGGTGACCCTAAAATGATGCCCCCCCTGAAAAAAGTTCTGTGGATGTCCATGGCTGGGCCTGGTAGATAAGATGCAGGATGCTTTTCTTTTGAGGGGGGAGAGATGAAGGATGTGAAGGGAGAGGTGTGCAGAAGTGGGGGGTGGGGTCGAGTGGTGCAGAGGTCTAAGCCAAGAAGGTGGAAATGAGGTGTGGACACCCTGTGAAAGAGAGCTGCACCCTGCACTCTGTGCATAGCGCACCCCTAAACCCTGCACTCTGTAGCCCGCGTTAGCCCGAACTCTGCACAAAGCATACCCCTGAACTCTGCACTCTGTACACCACATACCCCTGAACTCTGCATTCTGTACACTGCATACTCCTGAACACTGCACTCTGTACGCCGCACACTCCTGAACTCTGCACTCTGTACGCCACACACTCCTGAACTCTGCACTCTGTATACGGCACACTATTGAACTCTGCACTCTGTACATGGCATACTCATGAACTCTGTACGCTGCACACTCCTGAACTCTGCACTTTGTACGCCGCACACTCCTGAACTCTGCACTCTGTACAACGCACACTCCTGAACTCCGTATGCCACGCACTCCTAAACTCTGCCCTCTGTACGCCCTGCACTCCTGAACTCTGCACTCTTTACGCAGTGCACTCCTGAACTCTGAAGTCTGTATGCCGCACACTCCTGAACTCTGCACTCCAAGTACTCTTAAACTCTGCACTATGTATGCTGAGTATTCCTGTACTCTGCACTCTGTACGCAGCACACTCCTGAACTCCCAATGCCACGCACTCCTAAACTCTGCACTCTGTACGCCGCGCACTCCTGAACTCTGCACTCAGTACGCCGCACACTCCTGAACTCTGCAGTCTGTATGCCGCACACTCCTGAACTCTGCACCCTGTACGCCAAGTACTCTAAAACTCTTCACTATGTACGCTGAGTATTCCTGAACTCTGCACTCTGTAAGCTGAATACTCCGGAACTCTGCGTAGCATACTCCTCAACTCTGTACACCTCATACTCCTGAGCTCTCCACTCTGTATGCCGCATACTCCTATGTATCTGAGTTGATGCATAGTCTTACAGATGCAATTGGCCCTTTGAGGGCAACCATAATGCTGATGCGGCCCATGATGAAATTGAGTTTGACTCCCCTTCTCTACCCCTAAAATTTCCCCTACCAGTACACATCTTCTACCCCCACTTCAAATCCCTCTTCCCAGCACAAATTCACCCCAAATCCCCCTTCCTAGCACAAATCTTCTCTCCCCCCCCCATCCCCTCTCCCAACACAAAACACCCTAAATCACCACTCTTAGCACCACCCCCCCTCGAATTCCCTATTCTAGAACAATACTTAACCCCTGCCACCCCCAAATTCCCCCTGCCAACACAAATCCCCTCCCCTCCCAATCTGGATTAGGTATCTAAACACCACAACCCCCCCAGGTCTAAATGAGGCTGAAAGCTTCAGACCCTTCCTTGAAGCTCAGGCAAAACAGATTAAAGTAACAAATTATTGGTGAATAAAACTTGCTGGTAAAACACTTGGACAAAGAGATCATTACTACCCCGATCTTTATTGGGGATAACCAATGAATTGGAGATTTGCACAGTGAGCAAATAGTTGAAAATTGACACCTATTGGGTTTTTTAAGATATAACAATACTTTGAATGATATATTGCTGTTGTACAAACATATCGAATATGATTTACATTGTAATTGTAAGAGATGAGTTCCGCGCTACGGCGAAGGGGAAAAAGGCTGCAGCCTCCCTCAAATATAACCAGAGGGTATATCAGTAAGTGTGCAAAAAAGAGTATTATACCATATAGGTGTGGATCAAAGTACCTGAACAATGCATGAATCAAAGTAAATATCAGTGATATATAAAGTGACTTGTGCCAGTGAAGTGCAGAGGTCTGGGCAACCAGTGTGTGGGCCCAGTAATAATAAGTGACAAAGAATATACAAAATATGTCTTAATTATTATGAATAACTGAAGTCAACATAATAACAATATGGTAGCATAAAGTGACTAGCGCCAGTAAAGTGCAACGGCCTGGGCAACACAGATATGTGCCCAGTGATGGGTGACGGAGTGCCCAAAAAGTACGGGACTTGTATTGGGTGAATAAATCGTGGATAAAAGTGAAATTATAAAAGGTGACCCCTATTGTTAAGCATCCTAATTAATGCAACCAATTAAAAATAAATAATGGATTGGAATCCAAAGCAAGAAAAAACAAAAGTGGCTCTGTGCAGTATCTGGTGAATAAATGGAATAATAGCTAGAAATAGTGCATAAATAGTGCCCATCGGGTGATGGGTTTGATCTTCATGCGATATCTCCAAGATGTACAATCGTGGGTGGTATGATGGTTGAGTGCTCGTGATCCCTCAAGTAAAAGATGCACTCATCAGAGGTACCCACCCAACACAGGGGTATTGGGCAAAGTTGTAAATGGAATATTCTGTGGCTCTGCCTGGTCCTGGATGTCACTCCAAGGATCCTAGTTCCCAGGTGGGGGGTCCACGGTAACCTGGCTGGGGCTCTATCACAGATAATCCTCGGGTGATGGGGTAAATGGTTGTATCATATAAAATGAACAAGAGGAGGACCAATAGTGTGATACTGTATACCAAAATTGTATTGTAAAACAAGCGGTAGGGTACTCACGTTAGCCAAATGGTTTAAAAGCGTGTAAAAAGCTATGCGTTCCAATGGAGTCCGGAACCGGAAGTGAATTATTAAAAAAAAAAAAAAAATATATATATATATATATATATATATATATATATATATATACACACAAAAACAGAGGCGTAACTAGAACCTTCAGGGCCCCAGGGCAAGAAACCATGAAGGGCCCCCCGGACCCCTGGTGGGGGGACCTTCCCTTCAAGCCTGGGGCTCTTCCCACTGATCCTGGGGCCCTTTTCCCTCGTTGTGGGGCCCTTTATTACAGTCCTGCAGCGGGACCCTTTCACAAGTTCTGTAGTGGACCCCCTTCCTGCCATCTTGGGGACTCCCCAAGGTGGTGGAATGCCAGGGCCTGGTCGCAAATGTGTGACCTTTGTGATCCTGGAAGTTCACCCACTGGTGTCAGTAGTTTTTATTTTTTGGTATTTTAATTGTATTATTTTTTATAATTTTATTTTATTTTTTTACAATGTCACTGACTATGACTCTGTCCATTCAGAAAAGGAAAGAGCTGGTAAATTACATATTTACCGACCCCCTTCCTGGTTCTCTAAACATCCCCTGCAGCAGCGGGCAGGAGAGGGGAGGGAGCACAGTGGGGGGGGGGGGGGGGCAGGGGAGCACACAGGGGCCCAGAGACAGCAGAACACAAGTGAACTGGATAGGAGGAGTGGCGGGGGCAGCATACAGAGGAACCAATCTCCTCCATTTTCCTCCTGCAGCTACAGGAGGAAAAAGGAGGACAGTGATTTCTCTACATTCTGCCCCCCGCCGCCCCTACTATCCAGGTGTACAGGGGAGCTGCACAGGCCCCCTGGAGCATGGGGCCCGGTTGCAATTGCAACCCCTGCAACCCCTGTAGTTACGCCCCTGTACAAAAATTGGGCTGCTTTAAAAATCCCATGAAATGGGATCATTTAGGTAAAATTAGTTGGGGGGAGGAGGTTATGGGGCTGTTTTTAGGGTAGTTTAGTTAATTTCAAATAAGTTCTTGGAACCTTCTGTGTGCAGCAGCCCCATCCCCAAATCTCATGGTGCTTTGAGATGCAGAGTGGTTGGAACCTGGACTTGCCTCCACAATTGGCCCAGCACTGCGATAGATGACATCTCTGACCAATCAAAGCCATCTATCACAGTGCTGGGCCAGGTTCTCAGCCACAGGAACCTATCAAAATTTGCATGCCAGAACACCCTGGGATTGAAATCTCCTGGGGGCTCTCAGTAGAAAGATGACATTCCATTGGGGATCAGAAAACTTAAATATTTGACAAAACTTTGCAAACACTTGTCAATATGGTGGGCACTTACTTTCACACAGTCTTCTTCTCAAAATCCCTCTGATTTTATCAATGGCATTATAATCAGATACATGAAAAACATGGGCTGATTTGGGCTCCGAAGCTATCTCCACCAGTTCTTCCTTGAGGGCTTCCCCAACACCTACAGCAAAAATCCTAATCCCAGCCTTATGCGCTGCCGTGGCAGGTTCCAGCACCAGGTCTTGGCTTCTGCCGTCCGTTAGCAAAATGGCCACCTTTTTAATGGCTCGCTCTGTGGGTCGCCCGCCTGCCTCCTCAGAAAAGCTGTATGTTGTGATGTATCTCAAAGCATCGCCAGTGTTTGTGTTTCCTCCGTAGTATTTAATATTCCTAGCGGCCTCTTTTACATCCTCGCGAGTCTGAAATCTCCCCAGGTCGAATTCTGTGTAGGGTTTACCACTGTACCGCACTACTCCAACCCGAGTCTTGTCCGGCTCAATCTCGAAAGTGTCCACCAGGTTAGAGACCCACTGACGAACCTTCTCAAAGTCCTCTTTGCCCACACTTGAAGATGTGTCCAAGATAAAGATCAAGTCGTAATTGACATTCTTACAGCCTGAAAAATTGGAGAAGAAAAATGTTCAAATACGTAACATAGTAGGGATGACAAACTTAATTTTTTATTTTTTTGCCTGTCAACCTTTTCTAAACAAGTCCAACTGTGATAACCAATCTACTTGTTACATGTTCATTACTATGCTATCTTTTTTTAACTATTTTACTTTATAGATTATGTCTATGCATCAACCCCTGAAGAGTGAGACTGAACTCATGAAACGCGTCGGGTCACCAAAGATGCCATGACACATTTACCACGGACTATTTGATTACTCTATGTAACAATGTAATTGATTTGTATACTTGGGCCAACTGTTTGGCATTATGACACCTTTTCCCAGTTCTATTGTCGGCATATATTCAATAAACCTGTACTATGTATTTATTACTGGTTTTGTGGCGCTTCATCTAAAGTCCCAATGGGTAAAATTCTGCAATTGTATGTACACTAGGGATGGAGGCGCCTCGCGGGGTACTACCAACCATATTTTGTTTCACTTCTAAAATGTTGTCGTACCCATGAAAATTCCGGACCTCGTCAATTCCGATGATGCTACGTCATAACCCAGCTGGTGCGAGCCCCGGTGTGCATGCGCACAAGACATTTTCAAAGTCCGATGAAATTGTAAGACTTAGCGAACAGCTGATTGAGAGGAGGAGGGGCTGAGGTGGGACGCACACACTGCCATGGGAAAATTGCTGAAAATTCTGGACCTCGTCACTTCCGGTGACGCTACGTCATAACCCAGCTGGTGCGAGCCCCGGTGTGCATGCGCACAAGACATTTTCAAGTTCCGATGAAATTCTAAGACTTAGCGAACAGCTAATTGAGAGGAGGAGGGGCTCGGGGATGAAAGGTGCGCGGAGCAGTGACCCGAGAACCTGGCCTCGGGGTCACTGCTCCGCGCCCTTTCATTCCCGAGACTCCAAATTTTCATCAGCCGTAAGGAATACTTGGCCACCTACGATAAAATTTTGGGGTCTCCAGCACCTTTGGTTCGCCCGTGACAGCAATTTTCCTGCGGCGGTGTGTGCGTCCCACCTCAGCCCCTCCACCTCTCAATCAGCTGTTCGCTAAGTCTTAGAATTTCATCGGACCTTGAAAATGTCTTGTGCGCATGCGCACTGGGGCTCACACCAGCCGCAAGTGACGAGGTCCGGAATTTTCATGGGTCCGACAAAATTTTAGAACACCGGAAATGCTAGGGGGGTGTTCTTCTTCAAAGTGATTTCTCAACAAAATAAAGTGTGTAGATGTGTTTGGATGTGGGAGTCTGCTTTAATATTAAAAATGAATTAAATAGTGTTTTTTGGTTTGTGGTGCTCGGATACAGTGAAGATCCTCTTTAACCACTTCTGGACCGGAAGATTTTCCCCCTTAATGACCAGGCCATTTTTTGCGATACGGCACTGTGTTAATTTAACCTCCCTGGCGGTATGATTATGTCAGGAATTCTGTACCAAAAGCGGTATAATTTTTTTCATGGAAATTTGGCGTTATATATTATAGGCCTACAATTCTTAGTAATTACTGACTTAAACCTGACCAAAACAAGAGTCTAGTAGACATCCCAGATGTGATAAATTTGAAACACAAACACATGAATTATAATCTAATCAATAATATAATTTTATTATATAATATATAATATAATGTATATATATATATATATATATATATATATATATATATATATAATATTACATAATAAAATTAGATTATAATCCATGCGTTATATATTATATATTATATGTGTGTGTGTATATATATATATATGTGTATATATATATATATGTGTGTGTGTGTATATATATATATATATATATATATATATATATGTGTATATATATATATATATATATATATATATATATATATATATATATATATATATATGTGTGTGTGTGTGTGTGTGTGTGTGTGTGTGTGTGTGTGTGTGTGTGTGTGTATATATATATATATATATATATATATATATATATATATATATATATATATATATATATATATATATATATATATATATATATAATATAAATGTTATGTGTTTGTGTTTTGTGCAACGTTCAACGTCTGAATTTCCCTCCCTAGTTCCGCTCCCATGCAGCATTGCTGCTGCAGGGAACGGAACTAGGAAGTCATCAGACCGACGGACGAGCGGCGGGGATCTCGGCTGGCGATCACAGCAATGGGAGATCATCGCTGGATCGCCAGGAGAAGGTAAGAGACAGCGCTGCGCGCTCTGCACATCCACCCCGAGCGTGACTCGGGGATACCGATAACAGCAAAGAAAATCCAGTCACGCTCGGGGATACCGCTAGGCAGGTTAACTGACAATTTTGCGGTCGTGCGACGCTGTACCCAAATAACATTGATGTCCTTTTTTTCCCACAAACAGAGCTTTCTTTTGGTGGTATTTGATCACCTGTGCGATTTTTATTTTATGTGCTATGAACAAAAAAAATAGCGACAATTCTGAAAAAAAAAACAATATTTTTTACTTTCTGCTAGATCACATTCCCAATAAAAAAAAAAAAATTAAAAATTATCAATTTAGGCTTATTTGTATTCTGCTACATATTTTTGAAAAAAAATCCCAATAAGTGTATATTGATTGGTTTGCACAAAAGTTATCGCTTCTACAAACTAGGGGAAATATTTATGCAATTTTTCTTTTTTTTTTAACTAGTAATGGCGGTGATCTGCGATTTTTAGCGGGACTGCGACATTGCGGAGGACAGATCAGACACCTAACTGGCATTATTGACATTTTTCGGGGGACCAGTGACATTACTAAAGTAATCAGTGCAAAAAATATGCACTGTTACTGTACTAATGACACTGGCAGGGAAGGGGTTAACACCAGGGGAAATCAAAGGGTTACATGTGTCCCTAGGGGGTACTTTCTAACTGAGGGGGGGATGGACTTGCTGAATGAACACAGAGACCTGTGTTCCTAAATGGGAGGAACAGAGGATCCCTGTGTTCTTTACTGACAGAGCAGCGGTCTGCCTTGTTTATAACGGCAGACCACCATTATGTCTCCATGGGGAGCCCGGTTGCAATTGCGGCCGCCGGACCCGCTGATTGGTTCTGCCCTGTAGCCAATCAGCGAATGCGCGTGCACGCCCCCCACTAGCGGTCCCGCAAAACGACGTACAGTTATGCCATTTCGCAGCACAGAGCAGTACATATGCTGTGGTAAGTCAGCTCTGTCCCGCGAAATGACATAACTGTACGTCGTTTCGCGGGACAGAGCTGGCTTGCCACAGCATATGTACTGCTGGTCGGTCGGCAAGTGGTTAAAGTAAATTTTCAATACTTGTTTTTATTAAAGTATGACAAAAGGCAAAACTTTTTTTTTTAGTCTTGGAAAGAGGGGAGATAGATTAGAGCAGTCAGTTTTTATTGCTGCCTGTGCCCCCATTAGGGAGATTCACCCTCTCCATTTGTCCTGTTTACCATTATCATTGAAAGTGATAGTAAAAGAAAATCACACATTTTGGGTTGTCCCCAGAAAAGCAATAGAAGGGAAATCTTGCAATGAGGACACTAGTTCTGGTGATCTGGGGCCCCCAAGGAATTCCTTAAATTTGCAGGGATTTCCTCTCACTCTTGGCTATCTCCACAATAGAACACAGATGGCATAAATAAATCTTACAGGGGTTATAACCCTTCCATGCTCTATCCAAACTGAGAAAAAAAAATGTGCCTATAGTTCTACTTTAACCTCCTAGGCGGTAATCCCGAGCGTGACTCGGGGTTGATTTTTCATTGCAGGATCGGTAACCCCGAGTCACGCTCGGGGTGGATTGCAGAGAGCGCAGCGGTGTTCTCTTACCTTATCCTGGCGATCCAGCGATGATCTCTCATTGCTGAGATCGCCAGCCGAGAGTCCCGTCGCTCCTCCGTCCCTCCGTCGGTCTGATCACTTCCTAGTTCCGTTCCCTGCAGCAGCAATGCTGCATGGGAGCGGAACTAGGGAGGGAAATTAAAAAAAAAAAAAAAAAAAAAAAAACGTTGCACAAAACACAAAACACATTTTATATTATATATATATATATATGCATATATATATATATATATATATATATATATATATATATATGCATATATATATATATATATATATATATATATATGTGCATATATATATATATATGCATATATGCATATATATATATGCATATATGCATATATATATGCATATATATGCATATATATATATATATATACCGGTATATATATATATATGCATATATATATATATATATATATATATATATATATGTATATATATATATATGTATATATATATATATATATATATATATGTATATATATATATATATATATATATATATATATATATATATATATATATGTATATATATATATATATATATAAAATTATATTATTGATTCAATTATAATTAATGCGTTATATATTATATATATATATATATATATATATATATATATATATATATATATATATATATATATATATATATATACATATATACACATATATCTATATAATGCATGAATTATAATCTAATCAATAATATAATTTTATTATATATATTATATATTAAATAATAAAATAATATTATTGATTCGATTGTAATTCATGCGTTTGTGTTTCAAATTTATCACATCTGGGATGTCTACTAGAGTCTTGTTTTGGTCAGGTTTAAGTCAGTAATTACTAAGAATTGTAGGCCTATAATACATAACGCCAAATTTCCATGAAAACAATTGTACCGCTTTTGGTATGTAATTCCAGACATAATCATACCGCCAGGGAGGTTAAGCTTTTGGGCATCTTTAGATTGTTATTTCTAAATATACTATTTACAAAAATATTTACTATTATTACTACTATTTACAATAGATTTACAAAATTTGGTAAACAGTCTATTTTGTAAATAGTATATATTTGTATATTTACAGTGAGGGAAAAAAATATTTGATCCCCTGCTGATTTTGTACGTTTGCCCACTGACAAAGAAAAGATCAGTCTATAATTTTAATGGTCGGTTTATTTTAACAGTGAGAGACAGAATAACAACAAAAATATCCAGAAAAATGCATTTCAAAAAAGCTATAAATTAATTTGCATTTTAACCACTTGCCGACCGCTCACCTTGAGCGTACTGCGGCAATGTGGCTCGTTATCGGCAAGCGACGTAGGTCTACGTCGCTGGACTCCTCCCCCTGTGAGCAGCGCGCGTGCGCCGCCGGGGGGCTCGCTCCCGCTGTATTCAGTCACAGCGGGAGTCGGGCCAGGGGAGGAGCAGCGGTGATCACCGCCACTCTTCCCCGATCGTCGGGGATCGAGTGTGGAGATCCGCCCGCTTGTGTAAACAAAGCGGGCGGATCTCCTAAGTGACAAACAGTGACAGATTGCAGGGTTCAGCATAGCTGAACATGCGATCTGTCCCTGTGTCACTCAGTCACCTCCCCCACACACGTTAGTAAGCACCAGGCATACATTAACCCCTCCCTCTCCAATAAAGTTAACCCCTTCCCTGCCAGTGTCATTTTTACAGTAACAGTGCATATTTATAGCACTGATTACTGTAGTAATGTCACTGGTCCCCCCAAAAGTGTCAAAAATGTCAGTCAAGGGTCCGATCTGTCCACCGCAATGTCGCAGTCCCGCAAAAAAAATTGCAGATCGCCGCCAGATCGCCGCAATTACTAGTTAAAAAAAAAAAACAATAAAAATGACATATATTTTCCCGTAGTTAGTAGCTGCGATAACTTTTGCGCAAACCAATCAAAATACACTTATTGCGATTTTTTTTACCAAAAATATGTAGCAGAAAACAAATTGGCCTAAAATGTTAAATTTTGATTTTTACATTTTTTTGGGGGTGGAATTTCATATAAAAAAATGTGAAAAATATTGTTGATTTTTCAAAATTGTCGCTTTTTTTGTTTATAGCGCAAAAAGTAAAAATCGCACAGGGGATCAAATACCACCAAAAGAAAGCTCTATTTGTGGGGAAAAAATGGTAATAAATGTAATTTGGGTACAGCATTGCACGACCGCATAATTGTCCGTTAAAGTAACGCAGTGCTGAATCGCAAAATTTGGCCTGGTCAGGAATGAGGTAAAATCTTCCGGTCTTAAATCGGTTAAAAATACGCTCATTGAGAATTTTTTTGTCAAAGACATGTAGCTAAATACATTTTGGCCTAAGTATATGACAAAAATTGAATATATTGGATATTTTTTAACTGTCAAAGTAGAAAAATATTGTTATTTTTTCAAAATTGTCGCGTTTTTTTATTAATATCGCAAAAAATTAAAAGCGCAGAGGTGATCAAATACCACCAAAAGAAAGCTCTGTTTGTGGGAAAAAAAGGACATAAATTTTGTTTGGGTACAGCATTTCATGACCGTGCAATTGTCAGTTAAAGTCACACAGTGCCGAATCGCAAAAAGTGGCCTGGACGTAAAGCAGGAAAATCCTCTGGTCCTAAAGTGGTTAATGAGTGAAATAAGTATTTGTCCCCTTTGAAAAACATGACTTAGTACTTGGTGGCAAAAGTCTTGTTGGCAATCACAGAGTTCAGATGTTTCTTGTAGTTGGCCACGAGGATTATACACATCTCAGGTGGGATTTTGTGCCACTCCTCTTTGCAGATCCTCTCCAAGTCATTAAAGTTTGGATGCTGACATTTGGTAACTCGAAGATTCAGCTACCTCCACACATTTTTTATGGGATTAAGGTCTGAAGACTGGCTAGGCCACTTCAGGACCTTAATGTGCTTCTTCTTGAGCCACTCCTTTGTTGCTTTGGCCGTATGTTTTGGGTCATTGTCATGCTGAAATACCCATCTACGACCCATTTTCAATGCTCTGGCTGAGGTAAGGAGGTTCTCACCCAAGAGTTGATGGTACATGTTCCCGTTCATCATCCCTTTGATGCGGTGAAGATGTCACCCTGTCACCGCCCTTAGCAGAAAAACACCCCTAAAGCATAAGGTTTCCACCTCCATGTTTGACAGTGGGGATGGTGTTCTTGGGGTCATAGGGCAGTATTCGTCCTCCTCCAAACACAGAGAGTTGAGTTGATGCCAAAGAGATTGATTTTGGTCTCATCTGATCCCAACACTTTCAGCCAGTTCTCCTCTAAATCATTCAGATGTTCATTGGTAAACTTCAGACGGGCCTGTACATGTGCTTTCTTAAGGAGGGGGACCTTGCGGGCGCTTTAGGATTTCAGTCCCTCACGGCGTAGTGTGTTACCAATAGTTTTCTTGGTCACTGGGCTGACTCCTCACTGTTCTCATGATCATTGAAGCTCCACGAGGTGAGACCTTGCATGAAGCCCCAGACCAAGGGAGATTGACAATTATTTTGTGTTTTTTCCATTTGCGAATAATGGCACCAACTGTTGTCACCCCCTCACCAAGCTGCTTGGTGATGGTCCTGTAGCCCATTCCAGCCTTGTGTAGGTCTACAATCTTGTCCCTGACATCCTTAGACAGCTCTTTGGTCTTGGCCATGGTGGAAAGATTGGAATCTGATTGATTGATTGCTTCTGTTGACAGGTGTCTTCTAGACAGGTAACAAGCTGAGATTAGGAGCACTCCCTTTAAGAGAATGCTCCTAATCTCAGCTTGTTACCTGTATAGAAGACACATGGGAGTCAGAGATCTTGCTGATTGATAGGAGATAAAATACTTATTTTACTAATTAAAATGCAAATCAATTTCTAATTTTTGCGAAATGTGTTTTTCTAGATTTCAAATAGCTAGGTCCCAAAATCGAAAAATAATAAAGAGACAATGGAAAGTCCACAAAGGGACAGAGGGGGAATTGGCACTACGCGATAACAAGTGAAGAAAAATGTAATGATAATTAAAAATATATAATTTTTTTAGTTGATAATCTAAAAAATAATTTTATTGATACAGAAAACAGTAAAATTCCTAAAGGAAAGACCATTGTTAGGTAGGTCTCTTTCCCTACTAGGGAAAGACTAATTTCCGCTGTGTGGTCCAACTACAGAATTTGAGATCAAATCGCCTCTTTGCTCTCTGATCTCTTGGGAACCCCTGCCTTCCTCCTTTTGAGGTCCTATTGGAGTCTCTGACACACAGCTGGTTTCCTGACTTTATGAACAGATTTATTTACATATGTTGATCTATTCATTATAACTGTATAAAGTGGACATCTATCCCCAGAAGAAGACTTCAGGTTGAAACGCGTCGGGGCTTCTGTGTCCACTACTTTCAACATCTGTATTTGTATTTACATCAGGGGTTTCCCCATATATGTATATTTATGTCTCTCTGTATGCTTTCATGGTTTTCTATTGCCTACCTAACAATGGTCTTTCATTGAGGTATTGTACTGTGTAGCACTGCCCCCTAGAGAGTTGCTGAGTGTGGATTCCCCTGGGTTACCCATAGTAACAGTCCGTAAAACTTATCACTTAAGGACCTGGCTCAGACAATGAACAGTCCAGGGGATTTGTTTTTTTGTGTTTTATTTTAGAACTTGGATGGGAGAAGGGATGAGTGGGATACTCCAACTTGAACTATGCACAATTTCTGAGGACACTAACTGTATTGAGTGCGGCAAGGCCGCTGCTTCACCTTGCCACTGAAGTGAAGTAGAAAATAGGTTCCTGGCTGAATTTCTCTTCAGGGTCCTGACTTGGCACCCCCTTCCTCACTTCCCATGCATGCTAGCTCCTGTCCACTGGAGTGGTCCCCTTCCTGAGCAGACCCCTGGCAAGCTTCCCGGTACTCTCGGACACTGTTTTGCCCTGGGATGCTCTGCCTCTATCTC
Organism: Pelophylax lessonae; assembly: GCF_965119305.1. Taxonomy (NCBI): domain Eukaryota; kingdom Metazoa; phylum Chordata; class Amphibia; order Anura; family Ranidae; genus Pelophylax; species Pelophylax lessonae. The sequence goes on along the minus strand of NW_028119199.1, from coordinate 8,806 downwards.
CACTTGTCAGTATCCTGGACCTCCTGACTCAGCAGCACACACTGGACCCACTAGGCCGATTGCCTGTGACCACCTTCCTTGCTGACAGGAGGAGAGACAAACATCATCCTCCCCCTGGGACCTGGCTTCCCGACCAAAGAAGCCCTGTCACATGTGCCCCTGGCTTTTATAGCCAATCCCAGGATGCACCATTCTTGTGCCCTCCCACTGGGACAGCCACAAAAGCCTGTGTGTCACTGGCTGGGTTTCCTCCACTGTCCAACAGGCTCCCCTATTGGATACAGTGGGGGACACTCCCTCAGACCAAGTGAATCACACATGGACACATGCAACAGGCAAAACTACTGATCAGGCTCCCCTGATAAGCAGAAGGAGAAAATCAATGCCTTTACCTGGCATCTACCTAGGAGGGGGCTATAACTGTTTTTTGTATTAAAAATTAATAAAATTCTTTTTTAGAATATCAACTAAAAAAAATATATATTTTTATTTTTCATTACATTTTTCTTCACTTGGTATCGCATAGTCCCTATTACCCCTCTGTCCCTTTGTGGACTTTCCATTGTGTTTTTCTGGATGTTTTTGTTGTTATTCTGTCTCTCACTGTTAAACACTTCCCGACCACCGGCCGCAGAGAGCAGGGTGGCTCTCCTGCGCAAACCGATGTAGATCTACGTCGGTTGCCTGCGGGAAGCTAGGGGGCGAGCACATGCCGACGGTGGCGCGCTCCTGCCCCCACTCGGCAGTGGGGAAGCCGATGCACAGGTCAGACGGGTCCGATTGCCACCTGACACCCGCGAACGCTCCCCGCTGAGAGAGAAGAACAGTTGGCTGTTGTAAACACAGCTGACCGTCCTTCTCCCTGGGATGATCATAGAGATCATGTGATCCTTCTACATAGGATCACATGTCTCTATGGTCATTTCACAAGCCACGCCCCCCCCCCCCCCCCACAGTTAGAATCACTCCCCTAGGCTCACATTTAACCCATTGATCACCCACAGTGTTAACCCCTTCCCTGCCAATGTCATTATTACAGTAACAGTGCATATTTTTAGCACTGATTACTGTAGTAATGTCACTGGTCCCCCCAAAAGTGTCAAAAATGTCAGTTAGGGGTCCGACCTGCCCGCCGCAATGTCGCAGTCCCGCAAAAAAATCGCAGATCGCCGCCGTTACTAGTAAACAACAAAAAATAAATAAAAATTACATCAATCTTTCCCGTAGTTAGTAGACGCAATAACTTTTGCGCAAGCTTATTGAGATTTTTTTTTTACCAAAAATATGTAGCAGAAAACTAATTCACCTAAAATGTTAAAAAATTTAATTTTTACATTTTTTGGGGGGAATGTTATATAGCAGAATGTGAAAAATATTGTTTTTTTTTTTTTCAAAATTGTCGCTCTTTTTTTTTGTTTATAGCGCAAAAAATAAAAATCGCACAGGTGATCAAATATCACCAAAAGAAAGATATATTTGTGGGGAAAAAGGGACGTTAATTTTTTTAGGGAACAGCGTCGCACAACCGCGCAATTGTCCGTTAAAATAATAATGACTTGGTCATTAAGGGGGCAAATCTTCCGGTCTTAAAGTGGTTAAAATAAACCTGCCATTAAAATTAGAGACTGATCATTTCTTTGTCAGTGGGAAATGTGTTGCTGTTGTCACTCATTTTTTTGATTTGTACGCTGAGCCCAGGGAGTTTTTATTTATTTCTAAATGACCGGTCATACGGACTGATAATATTTTCCTTAATTTTCTGCAGAGAATTATTTTCTAGGAAGTATTGACTCATTGTTCCCTTCTGCATTGGACATCAGCTCCATAGTACACGTTATTGCAGAAAGGGTTGGGGGTTTCTGGAAATGATAATGATGTTCTATGCTCAGCAGAGTTCTTACAGATTCTCAATAATTGTCTCGTTTGAAACCTCATCTACGCATTACTGGTTGACATTTGAATAATCCCCCCTCCCCTTCTCATTCGGAGTTCTTCACAGGCATAAATCTTTTTATTTGATAAATACAACCCAAGCACTTTGCATGTGTTAAGCCAGATCCCCCCCCCCCCACACACACACAACCCCCCCCCCCCCCCCCGCCCGTACCCCAGAGATTCTTTTCATTGTGTTTTCGTCCCGCCGCCTTCTTTGTCTGCGGTTTTGAGAAAGAAGATTGAAAAGGTCAGTGATGGATGTCAAATCTTTTTTCTGACCTCTATCATAAGCAGCAGGGCATTAAGAAAGCCCCCATATGTTCAGATCGGAGATGGGAAAACCAGAATTGGCAGAATTTGAAGAATTTTAATGTGGATTTAAGAGAACTTGCAAACAAAGTTTTCTTGGGACTACAAGCAGGGGAATACTGGGCCAGATGCAGGGGGGGGGGGGCAATTGCCCCCTGGGCCACTCTGATGTCCTGTAAAAAGGCTGAGCCGCTTCTGCCACAGACATGTCTAAATGATTCCTGGTGAAGAAAAGTAAAAAGTCCCTGCAGATGACCTACTAATAGCAGGATGAAGACAGGGACAGAAAGCAGGCCTCCTTTTGGCAAAATCCAGGTGTGATGTCATGTGTCTTTTACTGAGGAGTGGCTTTCATCTGGCCATTTCACCATATAGGCCTGATTAAGTGCTGTAGAGATGGTTGTTCTTCTAGAAGGTTCTCCTCTCTCTCTGCAGAGAAATGCTAGAGCTCTGTCAGAGTGAATATCGAGTTCTTGGTCACCTCCCTGACTAAGGCCCTTCTCCCCCGATCGCTCAGTTTGGTCAGGCAGCCCACTCTAGGAAGAGTCCTGGTAGTTCCAAACTTCTTCCATTTGCGAATGATGGAGGCCACTGTGCTCATTAGGACCTTCAAAGCTACAGAAAGTTTCATGTACGCTTCCCCAGATCTGTGCCTCGATACAATCCTGCCATGGAGGTCTACAGATAATTCCTTGGACTTTATGGCTTGGTTTGTGCTCTGACATGCACTGTTAACTGTGGGACCGTTTCGAAGCATGCATCCTGCTAAATCCTAACATGCATTCTCCTTTCTCACGCTACATGTCAGATGAGCCTTTTTTTTATCCAGTTGTGTGAGTAGCCCTTATTAAGGGTATAATAATAAAACTTGCCTGTCCTACAACACTTAGTGGCGCTTTTTCTCTTCTGCTTTCTCAACTATGCTGGACCTGTTCTTGTGTTCATCCACTTCAATACCGGGCACTTTTACCCCCCTTCTTGCCCAGGCCAATCTTCAGCTATCAGAGCTGTCGCACTTCGAATGCCAATTGCACGGTCATGCAACACTTTACCCAAACTAGGTTTTTATCATTTTGTTCACACAAATACACACAAGCTTACGTGCGGTGGTATTTAACCACTTTACCACTAGAGCATTTTGCTGTCTTACGTCTGGGCCACTTTTTGCGATTCGGCGCTGTGCGATTTTAACTGACAATTGCGCGGTCGTGCAACGCAATACCCAAACGAAATTTACGTCCTTTTTTTCCCACAAACAGAGCTTTCTTTTGATGGTATTTGATCACCTGTGCGATTTTTACTTTTTGCGCTATAAACAAAAAAAGAGCGTAAATTTTGAAAAAATAACAATATTTTTCACATTTTTTTATATGAAATTCCCCCCCCCCCCAAAAAATGTAAAAATCTAAATTTTTTTAAATTTTTGGCCAATTTGTTTTATGCTACCTATGTTTGGTAAAAAAAATCACAATAAGCGTATTTTGATTGGTTTGCGCAAAAGTTATTGCGTTTACTAACAAAGGGAAAGATTTCTGTCATTTTTGGTGTTTTTTTTTTAATGCGTAATGGCGGCGATCTGCGATTTTTTTTGCGGGACTGCGACATTGCGGCGGACAGATCGGACCCTTGACTGACATTTTTGACACTTTTGGGGGTACCAGTGACATTACTGCAGTAATCAGTGCTATATATATGCACTGTTACTGTAAAAATGACACTGGTAGGGAAGGGGTTAATTTTATTGGAGAGGGAGGGGTTAATGTATGCCTGGTACTTACTGACGTGTGGGGGGGGAGGTGACTGTGTGAGCCAGGGACAGATCGGAGTGTTCAGCTATGCTGAACACTCCGATCTGTCACTCCCTGTCACTTGGGAGATCCGCCCGCTTGTGTTTACACAGGCGGGCGGATCTCCACACTAGATCCCCGATGAGCTGCTCCTCCCCTGGCCCGACTCCCGCTGTGACTGAATACAGCGGGAGCGAGCCTCCGGCGGCGCGCAAGCGCCGCCCACAAGGGGGAGTGTCTGACGACGTAGGTCTACGTCGTCAGACGATAACGAGCCACTTTGCCGCAGTAGTACTACGGTACTCAGTGGCAAAGTGGTTAATCACCACTGGGGTTTCCATTTTTTGCTAAATAAAAGAAAACATAAAAAAAAAATGCGTTTTTCTTCGTTTCTGTAAAATAAATAATTATTCTTTATAAATTTAGGCCAAAAAGTATTGTGCTACATTTCTTTGGTGAAAATAACCCAAATCAGTGTATATTATTTAGTCTGTAGTAAAGTTTTAGAGTCCACAACATATGGTTTATACAGTATATTTAAAATTTTATCTGTCTTGATGTTCAGACAGCCATCTTATTTCCTGGAGCCCAAAAATGTCAGGACAGTACAGATATCTCCCAAATGACCCCTTTTTGGAAAGTAGACATTTCAAGGTATTTAGTAAGAGGCATGGCATGTTTTTTGAAGTTTGTAGTTTTTGTAATAATTTTTTGGAAAATGAAGAAATTAAAAAAATCCTTTTTACAATGTTTTGGGGCGATAATTACTACCAAGAAGTTTCCAGCAAACATTAAGTTTCCCTGACAACCTCAAGCACCCATGGGATTGCTTTCCCTTTTTGGGACTCCTTGACATTTTAACTAGGATTGACCGAACCCAGACTGTATTGTTCGGGTTTGTACCGGACTTTTGGGTATTCGGTACCTGGACACGGACCCGAACATTGCACTGTATGTTCGGGTACTGTCCGTTGTTCGGTAACATTATTTGATGTTTTGGCGCGGGTTTAAATGGCGCGGTTTCAACAGGTGCAAGGCAGCCAATCAGCAAGCGTTTAACTAGTGTGCCCTTAGAAGCCATCACAGCTATGCCTACTAATGGCATGGCTGGGATTGGCCAGTGCAGCATGTGACCCACAGTCTATATAAGCTGGAGTCACATAGCGCCACGCGTCACTCTGCTATAACTATACTAGGGAGAGGTTCCTGACTGCTACTTTTGCTGAGGGAGAGATAGGAGATTACTGTAGGGTCAGGCTGGAGATTGCTTTGAGGGAAAGAATAGGAAGAATCTTCTTTAATCAGACAGCGATCTACATTGATTTGATTGTGTGGGGGTGCAGTGCACAATCTTTTTGCCCGGAGGGAGAGATAGGAGATTATTGTAGGGTCAGGCTGGAGAGATTGCTTTGAGGGAAAGAATAGGAAGAATCTTCTTTAATCAGACAGCGATCTACATTGATTGTATTGTGTGGGGGTGCAGTGCACAATCCTTATGCCCTGTCCTGAGCCCAGTGAGGAGGAGAAAGGAGAAAAAAAATCTTTTATCAGTCTCTTAGGTGGGCGGCGTGCGGTGCTGCACATTTAATGCAAGCTCAGTGCATATGTGTCTGCTTAACCACTTGCCGACTGCGCACAGTATATTTACTGCGGCAGTCGGCCCCGGCCAGGCAGAGTGACGTAGGTCTACGTCGCTCGCCTGTCACTCCTTCTAGAGCCAATAGCGGGCGAGCGCGCGCCCGCCGAGGCGCGCGCCCGCCGAGGCTCGTTCACGGAGGAGTGCGGGAGTGTGACTGGCTGACCCGATGTCCACCGGTCACACTACGATCGCCGGTACAGCGGGAGAAAGACAGAGCGGCTTATGTAAACAAGCCGCCTGTCAGTTCTCCCTGTGTAAAAATGAAGACCAAACGGTTCTACTATGTAGAACCGTTTGATCTTTTTTTTTACACCAATAGGAATGTCCCACTACAGTTAGAAGCACACCCCTAGGACACACTTAACCCCTCCCTGTCCAATACAGTTAACCCCTTCCCTGCCAGTGTCATTTTTGCAGTAACAGTGCATATATATAGCACTGATTACTGCAGTAATGTCACTGATACCCCCAAAAGTGTCAAAAATGTCAGTCAAGGGTCCGATCTGTCCGCCGCAATGTCGCAGTACCGCAAAAAAAATCGCAGATCGCCGCCATTACTCGTTTAAAAAAAAACACCAAAAATAACAAAAATCTTTCCCTTTGTAAGTAAACGCGATAACTTTTGCGCAAACCAATCAAAATACGATTTTTGCGATTTTTTTTTACCAAACATAGGTAGCGTAAAACAAATTGGCCAAAAATGTTAAAAAATTTTGATTTTTACATTTTTTTTGGGGGGGAATTTCATATAAAAAAAAGTGAAAAATATTGTTATTTTTGCAAAAATTACGCTCTTTTTTTGTTTATAGCGCGTGATCAAAAAATCGCACAGGTGATCAAATACCACCAAAAGAAAGCTCTGTTTGTGGGAAAAAAAGGACGTGAAATTCGTTTAGGTACAGCGTCGCACGACCGCGCAATTGTCCGTTAAAGTCACACAGTAAAAAAATCGCAAAAAACCCCCTGGTCTTTTAGCAGGAAAATCCTCCGGTGGTAAAGTGGTAATCTGCATTTAAAAAGAAAAAAACGTTTTTCCTTCATATTTTACTTTGACATACAGCGTTTAGACAGACACTGCTTTTCTAATCTGCTCTTCAAAAAGCACCAATGTAAGGTGAAAATAATTATTTTTCAGTATTTGGGGGAAAAAAATATTTTTCAGTTTTTCATTTGAAATGGGTTTTTTTAAATCAAATAGCGGAATAGAACAACAACAGTATCCAACCTGTTAGGCGTGCATTTACAAAAGAAAAAAACGTTTTTCCTTCATATTTTACTTTGACATACAGCATTTAGACAGACACTGCTTTTCTAACCTGCTCTTCAAAAAGCACCAATGTAAGGGGAAAATAATTATTTTTCAGTATTTAGGGGAAAAAAATATTTTTCAGTCTTTCATTCAAATGTTTTTTTTTTATTCAATAGCGGAATAGAACAACAACAGTATCCAACCTATTAGGCGTGCGGTGTTTAGCGGCCATTTCATGCAAGCTGAGGGCATATGTGTCTGCTTAATCTGCATTTAAAAAAGAAAAAAAAAATTTCCTTCATATTTTACTGTGACTTACAGCGTTTAGACACTGCATTTCAAATCTGCTATTCAACAAGCACCAATTAAGGGGAAAATTATTTTTCAGATTTTCATTCATACGTTACAGTGAGATACACCCATTGCATACTGTTGTTGTATTCTGCTTTGCAATAAAAACCCATTTAGGGGGAAAAAATTTAATTGCGGCCTAGTCTGCATATATTACAGTGAGATACACCCATTGCATACTGTTGTATTGCGCAGTGCAATAAAAACCCATTTTGGGGGAAAAAAAGTTAATTGCGGCCTAATCTGCATATGTTACAGTGAGATACACCCATTGCATACTGTTGTATTGTGCATAGCAATAAAACCCCATTTAGGGGGAAAAAAAGTTAATTGCGGCCTAGTCTGCATATGTTACAATACGATACACCCATTGCATACTGTTGTATTGCACATTGCAATAAAAACCCATTCAGGGGAAAAAAAAGAAATTGCGGCCTAGTCTGCATATGTTACAGTGAGATACATCCTTTGTATACTGTTGTTCTATTGCGCTATTCAATAAACACCCATTTAGGGAAAAGAAATTAAATTCGGCCTAGTCTGTATCTGTACGTGTGAGATACACCCGTTGTATACTGTTGTTCTATTCCGCTATTCAATAAACACCCATTTAGGGAAAAAAAATTAAATTGCAGCCTAGTCTGCATCTGTATGTGTGAGATATACCCTTTTAGATACTGTTGTTCTATTCTGCTATTCAATAAACACCCATGTAGGGGAAAAAAGATATTAAATTGCTGCCTAGTCTGTATCTGTACGTGTGAGATACACCCTTTGGATACTGTTGTTGTATTCTGCTATTCAATAAACACCCATTTAGGGGACAGAAAGATATTAAATTGCGGCTTAGTTTGTATCTGTACGTGTGAGATACACCCTTTGGATACTGTTGTTCTATTCTGCTATTCAATAAACACCCATTTAGGGGAAAATTAATAATTTTGCAGCGTTTGCTGATTATGTTACTGTGAGATACACCCTTTAAATTTGTTTGGCGCATCTCCTTCCACCACCGAGGATTGCAGGGCGCTTCAGTTTGCCTCCTGTTGCTAACTCCTTTCAGGGCAGTCATTCACAAGTGGCTCAGAGGGTGGTTTCTTGCACCCACAAACGCAGGTACACAATTGTCCAGCAAGGGCACAGTTCTGGAGGATGACGAGGTGGAGGATGAGGAGGAGATGGAGGAGGAGGAACCATGTTCACAGCAGGGTGGCACCCAGATAACTTATAACAACAGATACTACACTTGATCTCCGAGGCTGGGTTCCTGCACCCACAAATGCCAGGTACACATTTGTCCAGCAAGGGCACAGTTCTGGAGGATGACGAGGTGGAGGATGAGGAGGAGGAGATGGAGGAGGAGGAGGGGGTCGCCAACGCAGCCAGGGCACCGCTAGCACCTCAGAAGGCAGGGTTAGCAGGCAGGGTTATGTATGAAATGTGGAAAAGCTTTGTCGGCACGCCACAACAACCAGGACCACCAGCTGTTTTTTTTTTTTTAAGCCCCTGGTGTGTGAACACACTCAGACTATCACC
>NW_028119200.1:0-23498 GCF_965119305.1 Pelophylax lessonae | reverse complement strand
AAATCTGAGTGTGATAGGTGTACCCTAAACCTGAGTGTGATAGGTGCACCCTAAATCTGAGTGTGATAGGTGCACCCTAAATCTGAGTGTGATAGGTGTACCCTAAACCTGAGTGTGATAGGTGTACCCTAAACCTGAGTGTGATAGGTGCACCCTAAACCTGAGCATGATATTTGCACCCTAAAACCGAGCATGATAGGTGCACCCTAAACCTGAGTGTGATAGATACACCCTAAATCCAAGTATATTGGGTGCACCTATACCCGAGCGTGTTAGATCCACTCTAAACCCAGTAATGATAGGTGCACCCTAAATCTGAGTGTGATAGGTGCACCCTAAATCTGAGTGTGATAGGTGCACCCTAAATCTGAGTGTGATAGGTGCACCCTATTTGGAGCGTGATAGATATACTCTAAATCTGTGCATGATTGGTTTACAGCCTCTGACAGTTTTTTATTGCGGATGAAAGTAAATAATGAGAGTCAAAAGATATTATTTTATTTATAAGCAGGATGACACGGGATAAAACAGCCAAGACGCTTCCGGGGGCAAACTCAGCCCACTTCATCGGGGCTTTAGAATCTGAATATACATAAAGATCTGGACTCAATATGAGAATAAAGATTTAATATTGCCCACAATAGAGGACCTGACTGGAGAATAGGAAACTATGAAGGCTTCAGAGCTCCATCCAGACAATGGCGGACAACCTTTACATACATCAGCTGTGAGGAGCTTGTGCAACCAAGACACTTCAATGTCTAACCCTCCATTCACACCTCAGCGTTTCACACATTTCTCTATAAAGCTCATCATTAAGAATCCTATTCCTTCCTACTGAGACTGCCCACACCTTCACCATCGGTCACTCGAACCACGGAAAGAGAGGTGAGCTTTCTATGGAGCTAGGTTTTGAGTTTTTGACCCTGTAACGACACCCCAAAGTATGAAAGGGGTTACAGTCGTCTAGGATAATCCGCTCCCGAACACCAGGACAGCTATCGACCACTCCAATCCGCCATACATGAAGCCCATACAAATAATTCCCCCCCCCCCCCCCCAAGTATGAGACAAGGCTCCGTATTGAGGTCAATTGAGAATAACTCTCTTCTGCTCTTTATTGAAAGAAACACAGCATTTATATACACTTTGAGAATACCACATGAACAATGACGGTGTAATTACATCTCTTAGTAGACAGCCAGGTGAGCTCATTAACATACTTATCAATAGTCTCAGACCCAATTGACATACTGTCCTATTTTAGACAAAAGCACTTAGTTAATCAGTAGACATTCTTTAGGAGGGGCTGCTGGAAACAACCCCCCCCTCTCTCTGCAGCTAATACAGATTGATTAGCAGACATGGTATCTCTCATAGTTGTATAGAAGTGTTTTTTTTCGATTTATTTTTTATTTATCTCTTTATGTGGTAGGTGCACCCTAAACTGGAGCGTGATAGGTGCACCCTAAATCTGAGTGTGATAGGTGCACCCTAAACCCGAGCGTGATAGGTGCAGCTTAAACCAGAGCGTGATAGGTGCACCCTAAATCCGAGCGTAATAGGTGCACCCTAAACCCTAGTTAATGAGTAGACATTCTTTAGGAGGGGCTGCTGGAAACAACCCCCCCCCCCTCTCTGCAGTTAATACACATTGATTAGCAGACATGGTGTCTCTCATAGTTCCTGGATGCCCAAATTAGGAGTTGCACTTCCTGTGCCTTACAGTGTATAGGAATAAGATAGATCTCCATATTTCCTGAGAGATATTGGTAATGCATATTACTGTCCCATTTGAAGTAGTCCAAACCATATTCTCAGTGTACACCACCCTCCCGGTCACCCTGCATCCATAAAAGATGCAGGGTGACTTAAACATAAGAAAGCCACACAAGGCTGGACATGGTGCCTCCCAACCTCTTTAAAGGAATTTGGGGTCCACAACCCCCATGCCCAGAGTGACTCCTGTCACAGACCCCATAGACTTTTTTGGAATCCCATTTTTTGTGCCTGAACAACTGTTCTCTCCTCCCCCAAAATAAAGCACCTGAGCCTGCAAACACCTACAGAACTTGGGCGGACATAGCACATCGTGGTTAGGCATGGCGTCTTCTTTCTCCTAGTTGATGTATGTGAGGGTTGTCCACCATTGTCTGCTCTCATCTCCTCTGTTCAAGAACCCCATTGTGTGTAGTATTGAATCTTCATGAGTGGACTGGATGGTCTTTATATAACATAGAGTTATGCAACCGGCCTGAATGATGTACTACGCCTATTTTTTATGGCTCAATTACATTCTCTATTGTATAAGTCAGAGATATACAGCAATTGCAGATTATAATTAGACTCTGGCGATGTGAGGATCCTCCCAGGAATCACAGGTCTATTCTAGTTTTTCAGACTGCTTCAAATGTTCGGATGGATTTTCAGTAGAACATTCCATAAAGTCATTTAACCTAGATTTTCTATACATGTAGTTCCATACAAGGTTCTGCTGGTACCCGTTATCCCACAAAAATTGTGTTCAGGACTGGTATCCACCTGCTGCTGACTCAATCAGCGAGAAGAAGATTCAGAGCGTCCCCCATGACTCCTAATAGAGAAAATTCATAGTGTCCACCATAATTCCAAACAGAGAATATTACTAGTGTCCCCCATGATTCCTAGTAGAGAAGATTTCTAGTGCCTCCTGTGATTCCTAACAGAAAAGATTCCCAGTGTCCCCTGTGATTCCTAGTGAAGATGCCCAGTGCTCCCCGTGATTCCCAGTAGAGAGGATTCCTAGTGTCCCCCGTGATTCCTTGTGGAGAAGATTCCTAATGTCCCCCGTTATTCCTAGCAGAGAAGATTCCTAATGTCCCCCATGACACCTAGCAGAGAAGATTTTTATTGTCCCCCATGATTCCTAGTAAAGAAGATTCCTAGTGTCTCCTGTGATTCCTAACAGAAAAGATTCCTAGTGTCCCCTGTGATTCCTAGTAGTGAGGATTGCTAGTGTCCCCCGTGATTTCTTGTGGAGAAGATTCCTAGTGTCCCCCCATGATTCCTAGTAGAGAAGATTTCTAGTGCCTCCTGTGATTCCTAACAGAAAAGATTCCTAGTGTCCCCTGTGATTCCTAGTAGTGAGGATTGCTAGTGTCCCCCGTGATTTCTTGTGGAGAAGATTCCTAGTGTCCCCCCATGATTCCTAGTAGAGAAGATTTCTAGTGCCTCCTGTGATTCCTAACAGAAAAGATTCCTAGTGTCCCCTGTGATTCCTAGTGAAGAAGATGCCCAGTGCTCCCCGTGATTCCTAATAGAGAGAATTGCTAGTGTCCCCCGTGATTCCTTGTGGAGAAGATTCCTAGTGTCCACCATGACACCTAGCAGAGAAGATTTTAATTGTCCCCTGTGATTCCTAGTAAAGAAGATTCCTAGTGTCTCCCGTGATTCCTAGTATTTTGGATTGCTAGTGTTCCCCGTGATTTCTTGTGGAGAAGATTCCTGGTGTCCCCTGTGATTCCTAGCAGAGAAGATTCCTAATGTCCCCCATGACACCTAGCAGAGAAGATTTTTATTGTCCCCCGTGATTCCTAGTAAAGAAGATTCCTAGTGTCTCCTGTGATTCCTAGTAGTAAGGATTGCTAGTGTCCCCCGTGATTTCTTGTGGAGGAGATTCCTAGTGTCCCCTGTGATTCCTAGTGGAGAAGAGTGCTAGTGTCCCCTGTGATTTCTTGTGGAGGAGATTCCTAGTGTCCCCTGTGATTCCTAGTGGAGAAGATTGCTAGTGTCCCCTGTGATTCCTAGCAGAGAAGATTCCTAGTGTCCTCCATGACACCTAGCAGAGAAGATTCCTAGTGTCCCCCGTAATTCCTAGTGAAGAAGATTCCTAGTGTCCCATGTGATTCCTAGTGGAGAAGATTCCTAGTGCCCCACCTGATTCCTAGTATAGAAAATTTCTAGTGTTTGCCGTGATTGCTCATGGAGAAGATTCCTAGTGTCCCCTGTGTCACCTAGTGGAGAAGATTTCTAGCGTCCCCTGTGATTCTTAAAAGAAAAGATTGCTAGTGTAACCCTGTGATTCCTAACAGAGAAGATTCCTTGTGGGCCCGTGATTCCTAGTAAAGAAGATTCCTAGTATCCCCCGTGATTCCTCCTGGAGAAGATTCCTAGAGTGCCCTGTGTCACCTAGTGGAGAAGATTGCTAGTGTCCCCCGTGATTCCTAGCAGAGAAGATTCCTAGTGTCTGCCATGACACCTAGCAGAGAAGATTGCTAGTGTTCAATGTGATTCCTATTAGAGAAGATTCCTAGTGTCCCCCATGATACCTTGTGGAGAAGATTCCTAGTGCCCCCTGTGATTCCGAATAAAGAAGATTGCTAGTGTCTCCCATTATTCCTAGTAGAGAGGATTGCTAGTGTCCACCGTGATTCCTCATGGAGAAGATTCCTAGTGTTTCCTGTGACTCCTAGCGGAGAAGATTTCTAGTGCCCCCTGTGATTTCTAGTGGAGAAGATATCTAGTGTCCCCCATGAGTCCTAGTAGAGAAGATTCCTAGTGTCCCACGTGATTCCTAGTGGAGAAGATTTCTAGTGCCCCCTGTAACTTCAAGTAGCGAGATTTGCTAGGGTCCCCTGTGATTCCTTGTGGGAACGATTCCTGGTGTCCCCTGTGATTTGTACTGGAGAAGATTGCTAGTGTCCCCCGTAATTTCTAGCAGAGAAGATTCCTAGAGTCATCGTGATTCCTAGCAAATAAATTCCTAGTGTCCCTTGGGATTCCTAGTGGAGAAGATTCCTAGTAACCCTCGTGATTCCTAGTAGAGAGGATTCCTAGTGTCCCTTGTGATTCCTAGTGCCCCCCCGTAATTCCGAATAGAGAGAATTGCTAGTGTCCTCTGCGATTCCTAGCAGAGAAGATCCCTAGTGTCCCCTGTGATTCCTGGCAGAGAAGATTCCTAGTGTACCCCGTGATTCCTAGCAAAGAAGATTCCTAGTGTCCCTTGTGATTCCTTTTGAAGAAGATTCCTAGTGCCCCCCAGTGATTCCTAGCAGAGAAGATTCCTAGTGTCCCTTGTGATTCCTAGTGGAGAAGTTTCTAATTCTCCCCTGTAATTCCCAGTAGAGAAGATTCCTAGTGCCCACCGTGATTCCTAGTAGAGAGGATTGCTAGTGTCCCCTGTAATTCCTTGTAGAGAAGATTCCTAGTGTCCCCCATGAACACCTAGCGGAGAAGATTCCTAGTGTCCCCCGTGATTCCTAGTAGAGAGGATTGCTTGTGTCCCCTGTGATTTCTAGCAGTAAAGATTCCTAGTGTCCCCCATGATTCCTAGCAGAGAAGACTCATAGTGTCCCCCCATGATTCCTATTGCAGAAGTTTCCTAGTGTCCCCTGTGATTTCTAGTGGAGAAGATTCCTAGTGCCCCCTGTGATTCCTAGTAAAGAGGATTGCTAGTGTCCCCCATGATTCCTACTAGAGAGGATTGCTAGTGTCCCCCATGATTCCTCATGGAGAAGATTCCTAGTGTCTCCGGTAAATCCTAGCGGAAAAAATTGCTAATGTACCCTGAGATTTCTAGCTGACAAAATTACTAGTCTCCCCCATGACACCTAGCAGAAAAGATTCCTGGTGTTCTCCATGATTTCTAATACAGAAGATTCCTAGTGTCCCTCGTGATTCCTAGTGGAGAAGATTCCTACTGTCTCCCATTAATCCTGACAGGGATGATTCCTATTGTCCACCATGATTCCTTGTAGAGAAGATTCCTAATGTCCACTGTGATTCCTAACAGAGAAGATTGCTAGTGTCCCCCATGATTGCAAGTAGAGAAGATTCCTAGTGTCGCCCGTGATTCCTAGTGGAGAAAATTTCCAGTGCCCCCTACGATTCCTAGTAGAGAGGATTGCTAAGTGTCCTCCGTGATTCCTCCTAGATCTATTCCTGGTGTCCCCTGTGATTCCTTGCAGAGAAGATCCATAGTATTTTGCGTGATTCCTAGCAGAGAAGATTCCTAATGTCCCCCGTGATTCCTAGCAAAGAAGATTCCTAGTGTCCTGTGTGATTCCTGGCAGAGAAGATCCCTAGTGTCCCTTGTGATTCCTAGTGGAGAAGATTCCAATTTCCCCCGTGATTCCTTTTGAAGAATATTTCTGGTGCCCCCCGGGATTCCTAGCAGAGAAGATTCCTAATGCCCCTTGTGATTCCTAGTGGAAAAGATTCCAATTCCCCCCCGTGATTCCCAGTAGAGAAGATTCTTAGTGTCCGCCGTGATTCCTAGTAGAGAAGATTCCTAACGCCCACTGTGATTTCTAATGGAGAAGATTCCTAGTGTCCCCCGTAATTCTTGAAAGAGAAGATTCCTAGTGTCCACCATGATTCCTAGTAGAGATGATGTGTAGTGTAGAGATGATTCATAGTGCCCCCCCCCCCATGATTCCTAGTAAAGAAGGTTCCGAGTGTCCCCCATGATTCCTAGTAGAGAAGATTCCTAATGTTCACTATGATTCCTATTGGAAAAGATTCCTAGCGCCCCCATGATTCCCAACAGAGATTCCGTAGTAGAAAAGATTGCTACTTTCTCCAGAGGTTCCTAGTAGGGAAGGTTCCTAGTGGAAACTGTAATTCCTGTGATTCCTAGTGGAGAAGATTCCTAGTGTTACATAGTTACATAGTTTGTGAGGTTGAAAAAAGACATCAGTCCATCCAGTTCAACCTATGATGTGTTTGCTGTTAACATTGTATACCCCTGTATGTTGTACATTGTATACCCCTGTATGTTGTACATTGTATACCCCTGTATGTTGCACATTGTATACCCCTGTATGTTGTACATTGTATACCCCCTGTATGTTGCACATTGTATACCCCTGTATGTTGTACATTGTATACCCCTGTATGTTGCACATTGTATACCCCTGTATGTTGTACATTGTATACCCCCTGTATGTTGTACATTGTATACCCCTGTATGTTGTACATTGTATACCCCCTGTATGTTGCACATTGTATACCCCTGTATGTTGTACATTGTATACCCCTGTATGTTGTACATTGTATAACCCTGTATGTTGTACATTGTATACCCCTGTATGTTGTACATTGTATACCCCCTGTATGTTGTACATTGTATACCCCTGTATGTTGTACATTGTATACCCCTGTATGTTGTACATTGTATACCCCCTGTATGTTGTACATTGTATACCCCTGTATGTTGTACATTGTATACCCCTGTATGTTGTACATTGTATACCCCTGTATGTTGTACATTATATACCCCTGTATGTTGTACATTGTATACCCCCTGTATGTTGTACATTGTATACCCCTGTATGTTGTACATTGTATAGCCCTGTATGTTGTACATTATATACCCCTGTATGTTGTACATTGTATACCCCTGTATGTTGTACATTGTATACCCCCTGTATGTTGTACATTGTATACCCCCTGTATGTTGTACATTGTATACCCCTGTATGTTGTACATTGTATACCCCTGTATGTTGTACATTGTATACCCCTGTATGTTGTACATTGTATACCCCTGTATGTTGTACATTGTATACCCCCTGTATGTTGTACATTGTATACCCCTGTATGTTGTACATTGTATACCCCTGTATGTTGTACATTGTATACCCCTGTATGTTGTACATTGTATACCCCCTGTATGTTGTACATTGTATACCCCTGTATGTTGTACATTGTATACCCCTGTATGTTGTACATTGTATACCCCCTGTATGTTGTACATTGTATACCCCTGTATGTTGTACATTGTATACCCCTGTATGTTGTACATTGTATACCCCTGTATGTTGTACATTGTATACCCCCTGTATGTTGTACATTGTATACCCCTGTATGTTGTACATTGTATACCCCTGAATGTTGTGCTCTTTAAGGTGCCCATCTAATAGTTTTTTGAAACTATCAATCCTCCCTGCTGATACCACTGCTTGTAGAAGAGAATTCCACATCCTTACCGCTCTGACAGTGAAGAACCCCCTACGTACTTTAAGGTTAAACTGCCTTTCCTCTAGATTTAGTGAGTGGCCACGTGTCTTATTGTATTCCCTTTCTCTAAAAAGTTTGTTCCTTATGCTAGGGTCACCAGTACAGTATTTGTACATTGATATCATATCCCCCCTCAATCGTCTCTTCTCCAGAGAGAATAAGTTCAGTGCTTGTAGTCTTTCCTCATAGCTGATGTCCTCCATTCCCCTAATTATTTTTGTTGCCCTTCTCTGGACTTTCTCCAGTTCCAGCACATCCTTCCTGAGGACCGGTGCCCAGAACTGGACAGCATACTCCAGATGTGGCCGGACCAGAGTCTTGTAGAGCGGGAGAATAATCTCTTTATTTCTGGAGTGAATCCCCTTTTTTATACATCCCAGTATTCTGTTGGCTTTGCTTGCGGCGGCTTGGCATTGCATGCCACTGCCAAGCCTATTGTCTACCAGTACCCCCAGGTCCTTTTCCATCCTAGACTCACCCAGAGGTTCCCCCCCCTAGTGAGTAGCTTGCTTTCTGGCCCCCAAGTGCATTACTTTACATTTTTCAACATTAAACCTCATCTGCCATGTACTTGCCCACCCCATAATTTTGTTCAGGTCCGCTTGTAAGGTTTCCACATCCTGCATAGAAGATATTGGCATGCCTAATTTAGTATCATCCGCAAATACTGAGATTGTACTCGATATCCCCTCCTCCAGTTCTCTATCCAGGTACTCACCCTATGGTCCATACCTACCTTCCTTAGTTTGTACAGTAAGCGTTTGTGGGGAACGGTGTCAAAGGCCTTTGCAAAGTCCAGATACACCACATCCACAGACCTTCCTTTATCCAGATACACCACATCCACAGGCTTACCTTTATCTAGGTGGCAGCTCACTTCATCATAGAAGGTTAATAGATTGGTTTGGCAAGAACGATTTTTCATAAATCCATGCTGATTACTACTAATAATACCATTTTCATTACTAAAGTCTTGTATGTGGTCCCTTAACATCCCCTCCAAAATCTTGCAGACTACTAATCTTAGGCTGACTGGCCTATAGTTACCCGGATATGTCTCGGCCCTTTTTAAATATTGGTACCACGTTGGCTTTTTTCCAATCTGCTGGCACCATACCCGTCTGTAAACTATCCTTAAAGATCAAGAATAATGGTCTGGCAATCACCTGGCTGAGCTCTTTAAGAACCCTCGGGTGCAAGTCATCCGGTCCCGGTGATTTATTTATGTTAAGCTTCTCTAGTTTAGTTCTAAGTCTATCTTCTGTTAGCCATGGCGGTATTTCCTGAGGTGTGTTATTTCATTTAGCATTCCAAGCTGGGTTAGTGTAGCCCCCCAATTCTTTTGTGAAGACTGAAGAGAAGAAATTATTTAACACTTCCACCTTTTCCCTGTCCTCTGTGGCCAGATTTTCTTCGTCGTCTTTTATGGGGCCAATGTGTTCTGGCCTCGCTTTCTTACTGTTTATATAAAGAATTTCTTGGGGTTCTTTTTACTCTCCTCCGCTATATGTCTCTCGTGTTCTATTTTAGCCGCCTTGATTTTGCCTTTACATTTCTTATTACACTCTTTGTAATGCTTGAATGCTGCCAATGACCCCTCAGTCTTGTATTTTTTGAAGGCCTTTTATTTAGTATTAATATGCATTTTTATGTTGGAGTTTAGCCACCCAGGGTTTAGTTTTGCTCTTTTAAATTTATTTCCCTTTGGAATGCACTGGCCAATCCCTTTGTTTAGTATGCTCTTGAAGCACTCCCATTTCTCCTCCGTGTTCTTTGTTCCCAGAGTTCTATCCCATTTGATATTTTCTAGCAGAGAGCGCAGTTTTGGGAAATTGGCTCTTTTGAAATTCAGTGTCCTTATATTACCCTTGTGTTTACTATTACCCTACCACTAATGTCCCCATTTGTGCCCTCTGAATCTTGCTCCCCGCTGGCTAATTCTACTTCTGTACCCTCCCCTCATCACCTAGTTTAAAAGCCCCTCTAACTTTTTGGCCATCCTCTCACCCAGTACGGTTGCACCCTCCCCATTTAGGTGCAATCCGTCCCTACCAAAGAGCCGGTGGCCGACTCAAAAGTCGGCCCAGTGCTCCAGGAACCCGAAACCCTCCTTACTACACCAGCTCCTCAGCCACTTGTTAACTTCCCTAATCTCCCGCTGCCTCTCTGGTGTGGCTCGAGGTACAGGTAGTATTTCGGAAAATACTACCTTGGAGGTCCTTCTCCTCAACTTAGTGCCTAAGTCCCTGAAATCGTTTAGGACTCTCTATCTTCCTCTGCCTATGTCATTGGTACCCACGTGTACCGTGACAGTTGGGTCTTCCCCAGCCCCGCCCAATAATCTGTCCACCCGATCCGCGATGTGCCGTACCCAAGTGCCCGGTAAACAACAGACTGTTCGGCGCTCACAGTCTTTGTGACAGATTGCACTATCTGTCCTTCTAATAAGGCAGCTAGGGGCGTCGCTCTGCTCCAGCAATGCTGGTCCCTGACTGGTTTCCCCAACATCACACAACGGGGCGTATCTATTGGGGTGCTCCAGCCCAGGATCAGCCTCCTTGCCTTGTCCCCTTCTACCCCTCCTAACTGTCACCCATCTACTCTGCTCTGATGCCTGCACCTCCAATACTCCGCCCACCTCTGTGCAGACCCCTGCCTGCACCTGACTGATACAATCCTGGCTCTCCTCCGGTATGGACATTCGTCTCAGTGTTGCCAGCTGCTTCCCTAGATTCAGGACCTGAGCTTCCATTTTGCGCATTTGTATTCACCCTCGATTGCATGATCGAGGAACGTATACATATCACAAGATGTACACCGAGTCACTTCTCCACACCCGCCGGGCATTGTACCTACTAATCTAATGGGGATTCAGTAATTTAAGTCTGTCCTATGTGGCTATTTCCTGGCTTCCTAACTCTACCTTCTCACCCTCTGGTACTCTGCTACACTTACTGACACTCTGAGACACTCAGGTACTCCCAGACACTCAGGTACTCCCAGGCACTCAGGTACTCCCAGACACTCAGGTACTCCCAGACACTCAGGTACTTCCAGGCACTCAGGTACTCCCAGACACTCAGGTACTCCCAGATACTCAGGTACTCCCAGACACTTAGGTTCTCCCAGGCACTCAGGTACTCCCAGACACTCAGGTACTCCCAGACACTCAGGTACTCCCAGACACTCAGGTACTCCCAGACACTCAGGTTCTCCCAGGCACTCAGGTTCTCCCAGGCACTCAGGTTCTCCCAGGCACTCAGGTTCTCCCAGGCGCTCAGGTACTCCCAGACGCTCAGGTACTCCCAGGCACTCAGGTACTCCCAGACACTCAGGTACTCCCAGACACTCAGGTTCTCCCAGGCACTCAGGTACTCCCAGACACTCAGGTACTCCCAGGCACTCAGGTTCTCCCAGACACTCAGGTTCTCCCAGACACTCAGGTATTCCCAGACACTCAGGTACTCCCAGACACTCAGGTTCTCCCAGGCACTCAGGTACTCCCAGACACTCAGGTACTCCCAGACACTCAGGTACTCCCAGACACTCAGGTACTCCCAGACACTCAGGTTCTCCCAGGCACTCTGGTACTCCCAGACACTCAGGTACTCCCAGACACTCAGGTACTCCCAGGCACTCAGGTACTCCCAGACACTCAGGTACTTCCAGGCACTCAGGTACTCCCAGACACTCAGGTACTCCCAGACACTCAGGTACTCCCAGACACTCAGGTTCTCCCAGGCACTCTGGTTCTCCCAGACACTCAGGTACTCCCAGACACTCAGGTACTCCCAGGCACTCAGGTACTCCCAGACACTCAGGTACTTCCAGGCACTCAGGTACTCCCAGACACTCAGGTACTCCCAGATACTCAGGTACTCCCAGACACTCAGGTACTCCCAGGCACTCAGGTACCAATAGGTACTCACAGATACTCAGGTACTAATAATAGGTACTCACAGACACTCAGGTACTACTCTACACCCTCAGTCAGTGTTCAATCTCAGTCACCAGTCTTACTTACCAAGTGTGTGTCCCTTTAAGCCTGACACCTGTAGTTCCTGATGGCGATTCCTCCCTCCTCCCTCAGTCGGTCTTCCTCTCTGCTCCCATCTCCCTCCTCTGTCACTTCCCGGTCAGCCTCCCCCTTTGTATTGTTTGTCTCCTCTGCTCCCTCTCTGTGGGGGGTTACTCGCACCACTTGCCGCCCGCTCCTGCAAGGGAGGGGGGGTTACTCGCACCACTTGCCGCCCGCTCCTGCAAGGGAGGGGGGTTACTCGCACCACTTGCCGCCCGCTCCTGCAAGGGAGGGGGGGTTACCGCACCACTCGCCGCCCGCTGCAAAAGGGGGGGGGTTTACCGCACCGCTTGCCGCCCGCCCCTGGAAAGGGAGGGAGGGGGGGGTTTACCGAACCGCTCGTCGCCCGCACGCCACCTGCTCTTTCTTCTGGGGGGGGGGGTTCTTACCCTGCTCGCCGCTGCTCTTCTGGGTGGGGTTACTCACACACTCACGCGGTCACACAAGCGCTCCTTACAAACGCACGCCCTGTCAGCCTCTGATCCCGCGCTCTGCTCTGCTCCACAGCACCACCTGGCGGTTCTGTCGTCCTTGGTGTGAATCGCACACAAGAACCGCACGCTATCCCCTACCAGTGCTCCCCCTGACTTCTAGTAGAGAAGATTGCTAATGTCCCCTGTGATTCCTAGTAGAGAAGATTGCGAGTTTTCCCCATGTTTCCCAGTAGAGAAGATTGCGAGTTTTCCCCATGTTTCCCAGTAGAGAAGATTGCGAGTTTTCCCCCATGGTTCCTAGTAGAGAAGGATCCTAATGTCCACTGTAGTTCCTGTGATTCTTAGTAGAAAAGATTCCTAGTGTCCCCGGTGATTCCTAGTGGAGAGGTTTCCTAGTGTCCACCATGATTCCTAGTAAGAAAGATTTCTAGTGTCCCTTGTAATTCCTAGTAGATATGATTCCTAATGTTAACCATGATTCCTACTAGAGAAGATTCCTAGTGCCCCCCATGACTCCTAGTAGAGAAGGTTCCTAATGTCCACTGTGATTCCTTGTGGAGAAGATTCCTAATGTCCACTGTGATTCCTTGTGGAGAAGATTGCTAGTTTCCTACATGATTCCTAGCAGGGGGAATTGCTAGCGTCCCCAAGATTCCTAGCGGAGAAGATTCATAGTGCTTTCCGTGATTCCTAACAGAGATGATTCCAAGTGTCCCCTGTGATTCCTAGTGGAGAAGATTTCTTATGTCACCCATGATTCCTGACAGAGAAGATTACTAGTGTCCTGCATAATTCCTATTGGAGAAAATTTATAGTGCACCCCTGATTCCTAGTGGAGAAGATTCCTAGTGCCCCCCTGATTCCTAGTGGAGAAAATTCCTAGTGGCCCCCTGTAATTCCTCATAGAGAGGATTGTTAGTGTCCCCCATGATTCCTCATGGAGAAAATTCCTAGTGTTCCCTGTGATTCCTAGCAGAAAAGGTTGCTAGTGTCCCCCAGGATTCCTAGCAGAGAAGATTCCTAGTGTCCCCGTGACTCCTAGTAGAGAAGATTCCTAATGTCCCCTGTGATTCCTTGTGGAGAAGATTGCTAGTTTCCTACATGATTCCTAGCAGGGAGAATTGCTAGCGTCCCCAAGAGTCCTAGTGGAGAAGATTCATAGTGCCTTCCGTGATTCCTAACAGAGATGATTCCAAGTGTCCCCTGTGATTCCTAGTGGAGAAGATTTCTTATGTCACCCATGATTCCTGACAGAGAAGATTCCAAGTGCCCTACATAATTCCTATTAGAGAAGATTTATAGTGCCCCCCTGATTTCTAGTGGAGAAAATTCCTAGTGCCCCCCCCCCATAATTCCTCATAGAGAGGATTGTTAGTGTCCCCCATGATTCCTCATGGAGAAAATTCCTAGTGTTCCCTGTGAATCCTAGCAGAAAAGGCTGCTAGTGTCCCCCACGATTCCTAGCAGAGAAGATTCCTAGTGTCCCCCCATGATTCCTAGTGGAAACGATTACTAGTGTCCCCCGTGATTCCTAGCAGAGAAGATTCCTAGTGTCCCCCCATGATTCCTAGTGGAGAAGATTCCTAGTGTCCCCCCATGATTCCTAGTGGAGAAGATTCCTAGTGTCCCCTGTGATTCCTAGCAGAGAAGATTCCTAGTGTCCCCCCATGATTCCTAGTGGAGACGATTCCTAGTGTCCCCCATGATTCCTGGTAAAGAAGATTCCTAGTGTCCACCATGATTCCTAGTAGAAAAGATTTCTAGTGTCACCTGTGATTCCTAGTGGAGAAGATTATCAGTGTCTCCAAAGGTTCCTAGTGGATAAGATTCCTAGTGTCCCCCATGATTCCTAGTAAAGAAGATTCCTGTTGTCCATTTTGATTCCTAGTAGAGAAGATAGCTAGTGTCCTACACGATTCCTAGCATGGAGGATTGCTAGTTTTCCCCATGATTCCTGATGGAGACGATTTCTAGTGTCCACAATGATTTCTAGTAGAGACGATTCCTAGTGCCCCCTTTGATTCCTAGTAGAGAAGATTCCTAGTGTCCCCCGTGATTCTTAGTGGGGAAGATTCATAGTGTCCCCATGATTCCTAACAGAGAAGATTCCTATTGTCTCCCGTGATTCCTAACAGAAAAGATTCCTAGCGTCCAGGGTGATTCCTAGTAGAGAATATTCCTAGTGTCCCCTGTGATTTGTAGTGGAGTAGATTCCTAGTGTCCCTCATGATACCTAACAGAGAAGATTCTTAGTGTCTCCCGTAAATCCTAACAGTGAAGATTCCTGATGTGCAGCGTTATTCCTAGTAGAGATAATTCCTAGTGCCCACTGTGATTTCTAGTAGAGAAGACTGCTAGTGCTAGTGTCCCCTGCAATTCCTCGTGGAGAAGATTGCTAGTGTCCCCTGCAATTCCTCGTGGAGAAGATTCCTAGTGTCCCCAGCAATTCCTAGTGGATAAGATTCCTAGTGTCCCCCATGATTCCTAGTAAAGAAGATTCCTAGTGTCCACCATGATTCTTAGTAGAAAAGATTCCTAGTGTCACCTATGATTCCTAATGAAGAGAATACCCAGTGTCCACCATGATTCCTAGTAGAGAAGATTCCTAACATCCACTGTAATTCCAAGTAGAGAATATTGCTAGTGCTAGTGTCCTCTGTGTTTCATAGTAGAGAAGATTCCTAGTGTCCCAGAAGATTCCTAGTGTCCCAGAAGATTCCTAGTGTCCACCATGATTCCTAGTAGAAAAGATTCCTAGTGTCCCCTGTGATTGCTAGTGGAGACGATTCCTAGTGCCCCCCATGATTCCTAGTAGAGAAGATTTCTAATGTCCACTGTGATTCCAAGTAGAGAAGACTGCTAGTGCTAATGTCCCCTGTAATTCCCAGTAGAGAGGATTTTTAGTGTCCCCGTGATTCCTAGTAGAGAAGATGTCTATTGTCCCCCATGATTTATGGTAGAGAAAATTCCTAATGTCCACTGTGATTCCTATTGAAAAAGACTCCTAGTGTCCCCCTTTATTCCCAACAGAGAAGATTCCTAATGTCCCCTGTAATTCCTAGTAGAAAATATGGCTAGTGTCCACCATGATTCCTAGTAAGGAAGATTTCTAGGGTCCCCCATGAATCCTAGTGAAGAAGGCTCCTAGTGCCCCCCATGACTCTTAGTAGAGAAGATTTCTATTGTTCACTTTGATTCCTAGTAGAGAAGATAGCTAGTGTCCCCTGTGATTCCTCGCAGAGAAGATTGCTAGTGTCCTACACAATTCTTAGCATGGAGGATTGCTAGTTTTCCCCATGATTCCTGGTGGAGACGATTTCTAGTGTCCACAATGATTTCTAGTAGAGACGATTCCTAGTGCCCCCTTTGACTCCTAGTAGAGAAGATTCCTAGTGTACCCCGTGATTCTTAGTGGGGAAGATTCCTAGTGTCCCCATGATTCCTAACACAGAAGATTCCTAGTGTCCCCTGTGATTTGTAGTGGAGTAGATTCCTAGTGTCCCTCATGATACCTAACAGAGAAAATTCTTAGTTTCTCCCGTGATTCCTAACAGTGAAGATTCCTGATGTCCAGCGTTATTCCTAGTAGAGATAATTCCTAGTGTCCATTGTGATTCCTAGTAGAGAAGACTGTTAGTGTCCCCTGCACTTCCTCATGCAGAAGATTCCTAGTGTCCCCAGTGATTCTTAGTGGAGAAAATTTATAGTGCCTCCCGTGATTCCTAACAGAGGAAATTCCTTGTGTCCCCCGTGATTCCTAGTGGATAAGATTCCTAGTGTCCCCCATGATTCCTGACAAAGAAGATTCCTAGTGTCCACCATGATTTCTAGTAGAGAAGATTCCTAATGTCCACCGTGATTCCTAACAGAGAAGATTGCTAGTGTCCCCCATAATTCTTAATGGAGAAGATTCCTAGTGCCTTCTGTGATTCCTAGTGTCCCCCGTTATTTCTAGTGGAGAAAATTCCTGTTACCCCTTGTGATTTCTAGTAGAGAGGATTGTTAAAGTCCACCGAGACTCCTAGTAGAGAGGATTGCCAGTTTTCCCCAGTGATTCCTCGTGGAGAAGATTCCTTGTGTCCCCTGTGATTCCTAGTGGAGAAGATTGCTACCCTCCTGCGTTATTCCTAGTGGAGAAGATCCTAGTGTCCTCTGTGATTTCTAGCAGAGAAGATTCCAAGTGTCCCCCATAATTCCTATTGGAGAAGATTTCTAGTGTCCCCCGTAAATCCTAGTGGAGAAGATTCCTGGCGTCATGCGTGATTCCTATTGTTAGGAGATTCCTGGTAGAGACGTTTAATCGTGTCCCTGCTTTCTTGAGTATATTCCTCATGTCCCTGGCTTCCTGAGAAGATTACAAGTGACTCCGAGTGTTTTATGTTCTGAGAGACTTCCAGTATTCTCCTGTGGCCAGACCCCCCTTGTTCCATTGTGATCTCCGTCCCCCAGTGTTCCCAGAGTCTTCCATTGTGTTTCCAGTGATTGTTGTGGCCTTTGCACTCCAGTTTATTTGTCCCCCTTGTGTAGATCTTCCAGCTTTTAGCCTTCCTGACCCTCCATGATCTCCTGGGAGTCTCTGCCTGCTATTCATTAGCATCACTTGTGTCTGCAGTCTGCTTCAGTGTCCCCCCAGTGTATTTCTAGTCTGTTTCCTGTTTGGTGTCCCCCTTCACCTCTGCCTGCTGGTAAATAGCAATAGTGGATAGCGTATAGAAAGTGTTTCCTGTTAGAAGATTTTGTAGAATAGAAATAGATGGGGTGAAGGTGTCTGCATGCAGGGTCTTTGTAGGGTGTACACAGGTTCAGGGTGGGTTTGTGCCCACTCACTAATCCTGATGAAACCAAGGCTCAAGGAAAAGGATGTCCCGGGACAGGCTCCTGAAGAATCTGCAATCAGTGAAGGGTTCCTGGCTATGCACCTGGCGGTCTGCACCAGTGATGATAAGAGTGACCCCAACAGTCACTCGGCTGACAGGGAGCTGGCGATGGTGGATTTGCTCGCTCACCCGCTGAAGACTCTCCAGCCCTCCAGGCCATGCTGCCTGCTCACAACTTCTAGAGCAGCTGGGTTCCTTCTGTCAGGTGAAAGCTGTAGTCCCAAGAGGAAGAGCTCCTCCCCGGGTCAATGTATTTATGTTCTCACCCAGCATTCTTCTCTCTCCAGCCAGCAGCACTGGCTCCATGGAAGTCCCAGCTCTCTGGACAACATGTCCCATGATCCCCTGCTTTCATTAGTGGTCTCTCTCGCTCTCTCTCTGGCTTCAGGAAATGATGTCACATTGTCCAGGCTGAACACTAGAGTGAAACAAGCTCAAGGCAACCCTTGTTAAAGAATGTCCCATGATGACACAGGCAGACTAGCCAGCGCCTGGCTACATAGGTATCACTTCTGTCCACGATTCCTTGTGTAACGCAACTGTAACCCCTGTGCGCCTTCGTGTTCCTCATACATATTGGCAGGGCTATTTTTCAGCGGGAACGCAGGGGAATGCAGTTCCGGCACCTCCAGCACTGAATGTATGTAATGGCAAGGGGTGCTGGGCTTTGCTACGGGTGTCTTTTGATGCTGGCTGTTGGGGGATCTATTGTTGCTGGAGGTGATATATTTTTGCGAGGGGTTTATTGTTGCCGGGGAGGTCTACTGTTGCTCCTATTGCCTCTGGAAGGGATCTATTTTTACAGAGGGGGGTCTATTGTTGCTGGGGTTGGTCTTATGTTGCTTGGGGGGGGGGTCAGTTGCTGCTGAGAGGGATCTACTGTTGAGGGAAGGAACTGTCTATTGTAAATGGCTGCTGGAGGGTCTATTGATGCTGTCTGTGGAGAGATCTGTTGTTGCTGCTGAGGGTCTATTGTTGTCTGGGGGTATTTTGTTGTGGCTGGTCCATTGTTGCTGGTGGGATCTACTGTTTCTGGGGGGTCCTTTGTTGTTATTTTTCTTCTTTTCTTGTTATCATTAACAAATCCCATACAAATTACTTAGTACCACAAATGATACTTGATTCTGTATTCATTAAAAGGGGCAGTACTGGGAGGTGGGTAGAGGCTGGAACCTAGAAACGGTGCTCGGAGGTAGGTAGGGGGCGGAGACAAGGGGTAACTCCGAAAGTGGGAGTTCCTGCACCTATTCTCTAAGAAAAAAGCACTGCATATTGGTATTCCTGTGTTTCTGTAAACTCATCTCACTGCTGTAGATACATACTCCTGTCCCCCTGTGAGCCTCTTCCTAGTATTTCGGGTCCTCCCTGCCTGTAAGACCAGGCCTGCAGCGCCCCCTCTCCTGCCATTCATGTGAGTCCTGTATTCCATGCTTTCCCAGATCTTCATCCCTGTATGAGGCCATCTGCAGCCTTTACACTCTCTGAGCTCACCGCCATCCAGGGTGCAGGCTGCACAGAGGTCCACATTCCTGACCATACGTGACCGTTCCTATTATAACATACCTTGTACTGATATCTCTGCTAGACATTGCCTGGATTCATCCAAAATTCTGGATTTGTCCATGGAAGCCACATATTGATTAACAATTGATGGATATCAAACCTTCTAATGGTGTATTACTGGTAAGGCTAAAGATCGATATTCATATCAGGCTATCGATGTTCTATCACGCTATCCCTGATATTCATATCAGGCTATCACTGTGACAACCCTTTTCAGTATTCATTGAGAAACCTCCATGACTTCTGTGCTTGTCTATGGCTGAAAGTTTTCATCAGATATCCGCCTAACAAAAGGGAAGACCTCCTCCAATGATATTGATGGAAGGAGACCTCCTCCAATGATATTGATGGAAGGAGACCTCCTCCAATGATATTGATGGAAGGAGACCTCCTCCAATGATATTGATGGAAGGAGACCTCCTCCAATGATATTGATGGAAGGAGACCTCCTCCAATGATATTGATAGAAAGAGACCTCCTCCAATGATAGCGGTGGAACAAGACCTTCTCCAATTATATAGATGGAAAGAGACCTCCTCAAATGATATCAATGGATGGAGACCTCCTCCGGTGAAATAGATAGAAAGAGATCTCCTCCAATGCTATTTATGAAAGAAGACCTCCTCCAATGATATCGCTGGAAGGAGACCCCCTCCAATGATATCGAAGAAAGAAGACCTCCTCCAATGATATCGCTGGAAGGAGACCTCCTCCAATTATATCGAAGAAAGGAGACCTCCTCCAATGATATAGATGGAAGGAGACCTCCTCCAATGATATAGATGGAAGGAGACCCCCTCCAATGATATCGAAGAAAGGAGACCTCCTCCAATGATATCGCTGGAAGGAGACCTCCTTTCAATTATATCGAAGAAAGGAGACCTCCTCCAATGATATAGATGGGAGGAGACCTCCTCCAATGATATAGATGGAAGGAGACCCCCTCCAATGATATCGAAGAAAGGAGACCTCCTCCAATGATATCGCTGGAAGGAGACCTCCTCCAATGATATCAAAGAAAGGAGACCTCCTCCAATGATATAGATGGGAGGAGACCTCCTCCAATGATATTGATGGAAGGAGACCTCCTCCAATGATATTGAAGGAAGGAGACCTCCTCCAATGATATCAAAGAAAGGAGACCTCCTCCAATGATATAGATGGGAGGAGACCTCCTCCAATGATATAGATGGAAGGAGACCTCCTCCAATGATATAGATGGAAGGAGACCTCCTCCAATGATATTGAAGGAAGAAGACCTTCTCCAATGATATAGATGGAAGGAGACCTCCTCCTATGATATAGATGAAGAAGACCTCCTCCTATGATATAGATGGAAGGAGACCTCCTCCAATGATATAGATGGAAGGAGACCTCCTCCAATTATATAGATGGAAGAAGACCTCCTCCAATGATATAGATGGAAGGAGATCTCCTCCAATGATATAGATGGAAGGATACCTCCTCCTATGATATAGATGAAAGGAGACCTCTTGCAATGATATAGATGGAAGGAGACCTCCTCCAATGATATAGATAGAAGAAGACCTCCTCCAATGATATAGATGGAAG
This sequence comes from Pelophylax lessonae, assembly GCF_965119305.1. Classification (NCBI taxonomy): domain Eukaryota; kingdom Metazoa; phylum Chordata; class Amphibia; order Anura; family Ranidae; genus Pelophylax; species Pelophylax lessonae. The sequence goes on along the minus strand of NW_028119200.1, from coordinate 2,977 downwards.
AAGACCTCCTCCAATGATATAGATGGAAGGAGACCTCCTCCAATGATATTGAAGGAAGAAGACCTTCTCCAATGATATAGATGGAAGAAGACCTCCTCCTATGATATAGATGGAAGAAGACCTCCTCCAATGATATAGATGAAGAAGACCTCCTCCAATGATATCGATGGAAGGAGACCTCCTCCTATGATATAGATGGAAGAAAACCTCCTCCAATGATATAGATGGAAGAAGACCTCCTCCAATGATATCGATGGAAGGAGACCTCTTGCAATGATATAGATGGAAGGAGACCTCCTCCAATGATATAGATGGAAGAAGACCTCCTCCAATGATATAGATGGAAGAAGACCTCCTCCAATGATATAGATGGAAGGAGACCTCCTCCAATGATATAGATGGAAGGAGACCTCCTCCAATGATATAGATGGAAGGAGACCTCCTCCAATGATATAGATGGAAGGAGACCTCCTCCAATGATATTGAAGGAAGAAGACCTTCTCCAATGATATAGATGGAAGGAGACCTCCTCCTATGATATAGATGAAGAAGACCTCCTCCTATGATATAGATGGAAGGAGACCTCCTCCAATGATATAGATGGAAGGAGACCTCCTCCAATTATATAGATGGAAGAAGACCTCCTCCAATGATATAGATGGAAGGAGATCTCCTCCAATGATATAGATGGAAGGATACCTCCTCCTATGATATAGATGAAAGGAGACCTCTTGCAATGATATAGATGGAAGGAGACCTCCTCCAATGATATAGATAGAAGAAGACCTCCTCCAATGATATAGATGGAAGAAGACCTCCTCCAATGATATAGATGGAAGGAGACCTCCTCCAATGATATTGAAGGAAGAAGACCTTCTCCAATGATATAGATGGAAGAAGACCTCCTCCTATGATATAGATGGAAGAAGACCTCCTCCAATGATATAGATGAAGAAGACCTCCTCCAATGATATCGATGGAAGGAGACCTCCTCCTATGATATAGATGGAAGAAAACCTCCTCCAATGATATAGATGGAAGAAGACCTCCTCCAATGATATCGATGGAAGGAGACCTCTTGCAATGATATAGATGGAAGAAGACCTCCTCCAATGATATAGATGGAAGAAGACCTCCTCCAATGATATAGATGGAAGGAGACCTCCTCCAATGATATGGATGGAAGGAGACCTCCTCCTATGATATAGATGGAAGGAGACCTCCTCCTATGATATAGATGGAAGAAGACCTCCTCCAATGATATAGATGGAAGAAGACCTCCTCCAATGATATCGATGGAAGGAGACCTCTTGCAATGATATAGATGGAAGGAGACCTCCTCCAATGATATAGATGGAAGAAGACCTCCTCCAATGATATAGATGGAAGAAGACCTCCTCCAATGATATCGATGGAAGGAGACCTCTTGCAATGATATAGATGGAAGGAGACCTCCTCCAATGATATAGATGGAAGAAGACCTCCTCCAATGATATAGATGGAAGGAGACCTCCTCCTATGATATAGATGGAAGAAGACCTCCTCCAATGATATAGATGGAAGAAGACCTCCTCCAATGATATTGATGGAAGGAGACCTCTTGCAATGATATAGATGGAAGGAGACCTCCTCCAATGATATAGATGGAAGAAGACCTCCTCCAATGATATAGATGGAAGAAGACCTCCTCCAATGATATCGATGGAAGGAGACCTCTTGCAATGATATTGATGGAAGGAGACCTCCTCCAATGATATAGATGGAAGAAGACCTCCTCCAATGATATAGATGGAAGAAGACCTCCTCCAATGATATAGATGGAAGGAGACCTCCTCCAATGATATAGATGGAAGAAGACCTCCTCCAATGATATCGATGGAAGGAGACCTCCTCCAATGATATAGATGGAAGGAGACCTCCTCCAATGATATAGATGGAAGAAGACCTCCTCCAATGATATAGATGGAAGAAGACCTCCTCCAATGATATAGATGGAAGGAGACCTCCTCCAATGATATAGATGAAAGAAGACCTCCTCCAATGATATAGATGGAAGAAGACCTCCTCCAATGATATAGATGGAAGAAGACCTCCTCCAATGATATAGATGGAAGGAGACCTCCTCCAATGATATAGATGGAAGGAGACCTCCTCCAATGATATAGATGGAAGGAGACCTCCTCCAATGATATAGATGGAAGAAGACCTCCTCCAATGATATAGATGGAAGAAGACCTCCTCCAATGATATAGATGGAAGGAGACCTCCTCCAATGATATAGATGGAAGGAGACCTCCTCCAATGATATAGATGGAAGGAGACCTCTTCCAATGATATAGATGGAAGGAAGCCTCTCCGATGATATCCATGGAAAAATACATTTTGGAGTTTTTCATTGTTGGATCTGATGTTTTTGAGGCACCAAAGTTTCTGTTTAATCTGTAAGTGGGACTATGATTGGCGGTGTAGTGCCGCCAAACTGCTAAAGTCTCTGCTCTTCTTCTTCTTGGATAGGACAGCTATCCCCCCCCCGCCCCACCCCCTGCCGCTTGTGGTTGTATTCCTTCCCCATATTGTGCCAAACCCCTGGCCATAGCCCCCGCTTATAACATCTGTGCCTGTAGGCCCTAATATTGAAGAATAAAGGAATATCTACACAGGAAATATGTTTTTCTGCACTTTACTGCACCTTTCACAGATGGTGGACACACTGATTCCCAGGTGTCACTAGTACTCACAAGGACACTTAGCTTGGCCTAAAAGGCCTGCATCCTGCTCACAGTCCACATTAGACCATAAAAGAATCAGGGCGACTACAGCTGGTCCAACTGGGTGTTGAACTACTTCACCCAGGGCTTCATCCCTGTTATAGGCCTTTGGCAGTAGCTGACTACAGCTGATTAGCTGTGAGGTGTTTGCCTCCCATCCTGGCATTTATATGGGCACTAACTCCACACTGACATCACTAGGAGAAGGT